>NC_143511.1:74716917-75016917 GCF_031878675.1 Megascapheus bottae | reverse complement strand
TCTAGAGTGATGGGAGAAAATTCTGGGTACAGAGAGAACTCTAGATGTGAGGCAAAGGGAAGCTGGGAGGCTCATGGAGAGACTCCAGTTTGCTAGTGGTGTTTAGAGGCAACTTGACTCTTCCAATAGAAGCAATCGGTGTGACTGTGATTCTGTGGAAGAACCAGTGCGAGGAGACGTGGTGAACTCAAAAGTCACTCTAAACACCCATGCCACAGCTCCACAGACTTTAAAAGTCAACGTATGGGTTCCCAGCAGATGCATGTAAAAAGGACAGGGTCACTGCAGTGCTGTTTTGGTCCCCTTGACTCTAAGAAAGGCCTGGATTCTAGAGGGTGCTCACTCAGCTCCTGCACCTGGGAAAGTCTCCTAGACACCTTTTAGTTGACTAAGTGCAAAGTAAGGGGTACTATTCCTCTATGAAGAAAAAAAAAAGAAGTGCCAATAAGCCAATACTGTACTCTGTAAAGCACCTCCGGGATTTTCCCTGTAGCAAGCTATAGGGGTACAGTCACTAGACTCATGCTGTTTACATTTTAATTTATTTAATTTACCCACTTAAAAAATTTAAAAAAAATCACACTGGTGTGTTTTATACTTTGGGGTACTGAGAAATACTCCCTAATACCTGAATACTTAACAATGCGCAACACATTTCTCTTTTGCATTAGTGATTGGCTGACTATGTCCTTTACCACAATTTCCTTAGGGAGCCTATGTCCTTGAAACTTGAGCCTCAGTGGTTGCCATCTGTAAAATGAGCAGAGGAAAATCAATGTGCTGCTCTTCACTCTCAGGTGTGGAATGCCTACTGGAACCTAACCTGGAAACAGGAAAGCCAATTTGCGGCATTTCATTTTAATCTGCAATGCCACCTTGTGGATAACAACAAGGAGCACATGAAGGGCAAGGAAGTGGCTCTGTCACTCAGCAAGCACCTCTGGGGGTGACCAAGGGGGAAATGAGCGGTTATGCTTCCCACTCCTATGGCTGGATTTGATGGAGCAACTGTAGGGGCTTTGCCCCAGGTCGCATCTCTGTAGCCCTTGGTAGCTGTCTCCTGTTAGAAACACTTCCACAGTCATAATCATAGCATTATTTGCAAGTCTTAAAGCCTTGAAAAACAGATCTACTACCATCCTCCCTATCACATGCAGCTTCCTTAGTGTGTGCTGACGATGATAGATGAGATAAAGTCAGAGTAAGACATGAGAGACAGACACAGAAAGGAGACAAGCCATTTTCCATACCATATTACCATCACTTGGGCTCAGGGAAAAGTAAATTGTTTCCAAGGTGAAGAGGTGTAAAGATCTTCAAGAGTTGATTCTTTTTTTAAAGAAAATATCTGCTTGTGTCTTCCATGAGATGCTATGCATTAGAGTGGCCCTCTATCAGGTTTCTGAGTTAATTTAGTCATAGATTAATGAGGCCCTATATCCAAATGCTGCAATCCCAGTTAGAGCTTAGTTGTACATGGAGTTTTCATTGTGGTAAACTGACAGGCATTGCAATCTAGTGCAGAGAGATAGGTGATGCTACTTAACAGAGTGCGAAAAGAGCCAATTTGAAAACATCTTCTCCTTAAAAAAAAGCAGGAACTTTGAAAATGCCTTCCTTTAATGTAGATGGGTGGCAATGTGACAGCAAAAAAAACCCAAAAACAAAACAACAACAACAAAAAAAAACCAAAGAAGAGCCTTGAAGAATCCTCATTCTGTATTTGGCACTGAGCTAAACATTCACCATGAATTTTTGAAAATTTAATTTCCTTTAATAACATTATGAAGGCAACAGTTCATTCTCATTTTTTTAATAGTGGAAAAAGCCAAGGATGACAAGGAGAACGTAACTTGCCCCAGGTCTTCCCAACAAAAAAGTGGTATCTTTAGTATTTGAATCCCTGTCTGTCTCTAATTTCAGGGTTCATGTGTTACAATCCTCAGAGGAACAGGAGGCAAAGAAGTCAGAGATCTGAATTCTGATTCTCCTGTTACAATGAAAATTTGTTCCTGGACTCGGCATCTGTAGCTTCTGACTTCCTCACATCTAAAAAGGAGGTGACACAGCACTAGACTACATGAGAACACACTAGATTAGATCATCCTAGTTAGGTCTCCTCCTAAACCCAGGATTGGGTGTCTTTGCTTTTGTTGGTTTGTTTTGATAGGACAGCTAAAATCAAGAAGTGAAAACCAGTAACTCACAAAGGAACTGAGCTCATCCATTTGTTTTCTTTACTTTGAAATTACTGGCAGCTTGAATTTGAAAGCAGTGTGGTAGAAATGACATATACTTCATCCTGGATCCCAGGTCTAGGCGCTCTTCTATGCAGGTCTTTTGTTTGCCTGATATCTATAGTTATATGGAAAGGGTTGTTGGTTATCTGAAATGTAGTATGTTTCTAACCATGACAGAGGCCAACCAACGTGCCTGTGATTTATTTCACCATTGATATCCCCAATGCTGTTTTCCTCATTGAAGTCCTGTGAACAACTGAATTTATACTTATATTACTACAGGAAGTATCCTGACCTAGATTCCAGGATCCATACACTGTTCCACGTGTGTGATTGTATAAGTAAGATGATGAATTTCTGAGCTTCAGCTTCCCTATCATAAATGATTTGGATTAAACTTTGGACATTTCTATGTCCCTAAAAAAAGTTAAACCTTCCATTTTGATTAGGAAAGCCATAGTTTCCACCATAACTGCATACTACAGTTGTTTTTATATATCTAAAGTATCACTAATAACCACTTAATGGACATGAAAGTGTGTATTTTAAGATTTCCGGGAGATTGTCGAGTGTGCAGCTAAAACTCAGCCATTGCCCATAGGTTGAATTCTAAAATAAATAACTTTTCTAATAAAGGACAAGACAAAAACCAAAACAAAAGTACAAAATAACCCAGGCAACACATCTAAAACTAAATCTCACTTTAGACAAGGGTTATTTCTCATAGGCCTAATCCATAGTGAGGGAAAAACAGGGGAACTGTTAGGTAGATAGGGACAGAAAATGGCAGACATAACATATGACCCATCATAATGTTTCTTGTTCCCATAGTCTCAGGTTCCTGCTTAAAAAATGACACTTCTTGCCATAATGCTCTAGGTTCCCCCTCAAAATTCTACATCAATAGTGGCATCACGTCTTACGTACATTAAACGTCATCAATTGGATTTATTTCTATATATTTACTTCGTGCCCTGAGATAGGAACCAGCCAAAAGAGCAGAGAAGTACAAGCCATGAGGAAACCAGTGAAAAACCAGAGAAAAGATAACTCAGGGAAGGAGATAGAAGAGGAGCCTACGGGGAAGTCTCTCTGATGTCTTAGGCATCATAACTTTAGTTTCAATGTGTTAAGTAGTCTTGCAAGTGAAGAAGTCTAGAACTACATGAAGATTGAAGAGAAAATGTTCTAACTCCCACCAGGTAGCTGAAACTTACATACATGTAGACTAAAAACAAACAAAAAAACATATACTAAGCATCTCTTTTTACATTTTCTAATCAGTCAAAAAGACAGACTACCACCATCCATATAAGGTCAGTTTCCTCTTATACCTACAGCTTTCAGTAACTCTGGTCCTACTCCAAGCTCCAAATCCATCTGTCAAGTCACACCAACTCATTTGTAAATGCTATTTGCCTTCCTAAGGACTCTTCTATCCATCATATTTATTAAGTAATAGAAAGTGACTTACAGTCATTAGAGAATATAACAGTTACTTTCATTCAGGTGCTAAAGTGGATCCCTGGGCCTGGAAGATGAAAAAGAGCTCTGGCTGACTTCTTTGTGTGTCCAGCAATGGTGCCAGGAAGTAAAATGTGGACAAGCAGTTCTTTCGAGAAGATTAACTCAGCACTTAAGCTAATTAAGCTTCATTCCTTTAGACTTGCTTGTTGAATTTCAAGTATGCCAGGCACTGTACTGAGACAATGTGACTTTGAGATCCATACCCCATAAGCCTGAGCTCTCTCTTTCATCCTTGAGATGAGCATAATAATGCCTTTGTCACAATGCTGTGGATGACACGACATATTAGAGCTTTATCAAAGGAAAGAAACATTTCCCAGGTTCCTTTTCCTTGTTATTCTTCTCTATCTATAAGTAGGTATAGGTTGGAATCACTTTTAGCCAATGGTCAATGTTTATCTTATACAGCTTGGTATTCCTAGGTCTCTCCCATGCTGCCATGGCATGGCCATTTTTATTCATATTTTGTTGTCTGTGGATCTGATAGAGGCAAGTAAACTCTCTTGTTTTTGTTTCTTCATTTTTCCTTATTTCTCCCCTCCCTTGCTCCCTCCCTTCCTTCCTTCCATTTCCTTCCTTCCTTCCTTCCTTCCTTCCTTCCTTCCTTCCTTCCTTCCTTCCTTCCTTCCTTCCTTCCTTCCTTTCTTTCTCTTTTCTTTAGAAACTCCCATAATCCTCTGAAACAGAGACTACCTCTGAAGGGCCTGAAACTTTCTCTCTCCCTACCTACCTTTAAATGAAAACTCTACAGTAGAAAAAAAGGTAATTTTAAGATTCAAAAAAAATCATTTTAGGTCACAGATGTGGAAACTTTTGGGAAATATACACACACTTACAAAACTTTTGAAAGCACAGAATTTTATAAACCATACTTTTAAAATAGTGTCATATGTAATTAGCTTTTCCTCTTTGGCAATGGTCTTGTTTTCCTTTGATAATATTCATAGCATAGTCTATGAAACTAAAAAATGAAGAGGAGGGGTAGATGGCAAAGAAAGGGGGAGAATGATAAAAGAGGTGACATACACCAATATGCATTGGTCTTATAAACTGACTCTTTTAAGCAACTACTTAACAATAATAAAATTAAGGTTAAAAAGTATAGATTTTAAAGAAATTTCAGATAAATGAAATCTATTTCAAAACTACATAGCAAATAAGGCTATTTATAAAAAAATAAAAACCTCCTTGTGTATCTTTGCTATCTTGAGAATTCTCAGAATCTGGGATTTCAGTTTGTAACCCTCCAATCAGTCAATTCTAACATTCTGATGCTTGACTTTACTTGACACTCCTCTGCACATCACCTTTATGATGTCAATAATATTTTTAAATAAAATAAAATGTAGAAGAGTAAAATACCTGCTGATGTTTTCTTTTCTCCTTTCTGTGTACTTCCTTCTCATCCTGCTTCTTCTCCTTCTCCTCTTCCTTTCCTCCTTCTTGTCTTCCTTTTCTTATTTGTGTTACTGGAGTTTGAATTCAAGTCATTGTATTTACTAAACTGGCACTCCACTATTTAAGCCATGCCAGCCCTTTAATGCTCTAATTTTTTTTCAGATAGGGTTTCATGTTGTTAATTGAGACCACAGTGAAATCATGACCTTCTACTAAAGCATCACAGAAATGGGATTGCAGTTATGAACCACCATCCTTAGCTTGTTGGTTGACATAGTTTCTATTAACTCTTTCCCAAGTTAATCTTGAAACAGAATCGTCCTAATATCTGACTTCTTCGTAGCTGGGATTACAGCTATATTTCACCATTTCTGCTTCCCTGCTGGGATTTTGAGAAAAATTGAATATATCCATAAAACACTAGGCAAAATTGCCTATTTTTTTTTTTTGCCAGTCCTGGGGCTTTAACTCAAGGCCTGACCACTGTCCTTGGGCTTCCTCAAGGGTAGAGCTCTGCCACTTGAGCCACAGCACCACTTCTGGCTTTTTTCTATGTATGTGATAGCGAGGAATTGAACCTGGGTCTTCGTGCATGCTAGGCACACACTCTTATCAATTGACCAAACTCCCGGTCCCCAAAGCTGTCTTCCATATAAATACTTTCTTAGCTGGAAGTCAATTAAACAATTCTTAGACTGTTAAATATTCTGAAGTTTGGATTTCCACTTTTGAATGGGTAATTCATATTAAATAAGGCTGAAAATAATTTTATTTTATTTCATTTGTATTATAATAACATTTAATTTGAATCAGTCCTATTTAATGAATTCTTAATTTCTTCTTTTCACACACACTTGAAATACCACATTAGTCATATAGCAACTTCTCACAGAAATAAATCTGCTCCTGGGGTTCCAAGTCTCTCTTTCCATTGTCTTGTTGTGATTTAATTATACTTTATTTTAATTATCATAGCTTTGTACAAAGCATTCATTTCTGCCCATGTAATTCTTTTTCTCATATCATCATTCAAAATTTTTATGGCTAGTTTCAGTCTTAAAAATTTTCATATGATCATTAAGTATAACAAGTAGAGTTTTACACACACACACACACACACACATACACACACACACAGACTCCACAAACACAAGGAAAAGCTATATAGATTCATGCACCAACACATAAGTAAACACATACACACATATATAGAGCAATTCATATATCTTGCTCAGATTCTGCTTAAAATTACACTTTTTTAAAGATTAATTTGAGGTTTTGTTGAATGCTAGGGAAATTTAGTGTGGGACTTTCCTAGTATAATCAGCACTGAAATGCATTTCCTGCCCCATCTTTAGGTTTTCTAATAAATTGCTAATATGCCTTGAGAAAATCAGTGACACTGCTACACTTTTGATTTTTTTCATATATTTTTTATTGTAATTAATAGAAGGGTTACATTATATTCACCAGAATATAATATAATGCACCAGAAGGTGCATTAATTCACATACATTGATACCCTTTTTCATGTCTTGGTCCCCACTTCCCTCCCCCCTACACTTTTGATTTTTGTAGTCAACATTCTCGCAAATTGTTAAACATAATTTCTACTCAGAACAGTGCAATCATGTGGCTAGTGAAAGCTCATCAATGGCATTTTCCATTTAATATTTTTGGATATGGCCTGACCACATGCAAATGAAAGAATAAAGCAAACCAGCCACTGTGGACTCCTGCACAAAATAAGCATTGTACACTCCTTATGGCTTCCTTACATTATATCTGCAAAAGTAGGTGTTCCGTTGGAGCCTATGTGTTCAGGTAGAGGTGTGCTTCATTTTCAGTCACTTAAATGGTTATAGTTTTCTCCATTTGTTCTCTTCTTGAATTATTTCTTGTTTTATCTATTATTTTTAAAAATTAATGTTTAAGGTCCGGGACCTTAGCCAATTGGTAGAGTGTTTGCTTGCATGCACAAGAACCAGGGTTCGATTCCTCGGTACCACATACATAGAAAAAATGCCAGAAATGGGGTTGTGGCTCAAATGATAGAGCTCTAGCCTTAAGAAAGCCCAAGGACAGTGCCAAGGCCCTGCGTTCAAGGCCCAGGACTGGCAAAAAAATTAATATTTAACTTTTTCCCTAATAGGACTATTTCCTTCAATAACCACTTTGGTCATATTACACAGGAGTTATCAATGTTATTGTGATTCATACGTAAATATCTTAGTTTTCATTATGCAATCCTGGTTGTTAGTTTTGTTAATTGTCCTCTTTTAATAATACAAAAGCTAGCTTTTTGTTATTGGATTTTGTGTTTTTGTACAGTATGGTCACATTATATTGCATAGGATACCAGACCTTTACAATCTTATGCGAACTAGTATATGAAATGAAATATGAAAATATTTCATATACTAGTAAGTATATACTTCATATACTTGTATATATATTTAATATACTTATTCTTTTCTGAGAGAAGTGCTCCCACAATAATCACAACTGTGCTGCTCCCTCCTTCTGATTGTGTTAAATATCACTTCATACATGTTATGCTATTAAGACCATACATCTTAGATGGGTTCCAGTGGCTCATTCCTATAATTGTAGCTCCTCAGGAGATCTGAGGATCACAATTCAAAACCAATCCAGGCAGGAAAGACCATGAGAATTTTATCTCTAGTTGACATCAAAGAGTTGGATGTAGAGCTGTGCCTTAAGTTGGTAAAGCGCCAGCCTTGCCAAAAAGCTACAACAGAGCACTAAGGCCCTGAGTTCAAGCCCCAGGACAGTTATACATACATACATACATACATACATACATACATACATACATACATACACACACACACATAGAACATACATCTTTAGATGGATAGGTCTATTATCTGTTATGTTTATTTAAAAACCCTTAATAGGCTTTACAAAATTTAAAACCTCCTTTTATATATGCAGCTAACTTTAGTTTTCCAGCTTTTCCTGCTTTGGGGGTTTGCTACATGCCTTGGGGAATCACACTATATTTTTCTTTTTTTTTCTTTTTTTTTGCCAGTCCTGGGCTTGGGCTCAGGGCTTGAGCATTGTCCTTGGACTTTCTCAAGGATAGAGCTTTACCACTTGAGCCTCAGCACCATTCCGGCTTTTTGCTATGTATGTGGGGTACTGAGGAATCGAACCCAGGTCTTCGTGCATGCTAGGCAAGTACTCTACCACTAGGCCAAACTCCTGGCCCCCCACACTATATTTTTAATTGTCAACATTGTTTTCTACTTACTTTTGCCCTATATACAAGTTTTATTGACATTTGTCATATCCATTCTAAGAATTTCTATCTTTATTCAATAGAATAATTATGTTCATATTAATTGCTGATGTTTACTTCTGTTGTTTTGTTTTCCAAAATTCATCCCTATTAAGAAAATTTCCCTTTTTTCCCTTTTCTTCTCTATTAATTTTGAAAAGTGTAGCTATATGTATAATATATCTAGTTTTTTATTTTTTGTTGCTTACTTTTAAAACAGCCTATATTTATGAGAACAAAAGATAAGGCTTATCATTATCTATAAACGCCTGTCAAACAATTCAAAAAGCTTAGAATACTAGCTCTTAATCATATCACTACATTTATCCGTCGTGCTGTGGTTTTGAAATTAATTCTTCGCATTTTGTTTTGTATGTGTGTGAGGGTGTATGTGTGCTGATACTGGGGCTTGAACTAAGGGCCTAGGCACTTGTCCCTGAACTTTTGTGCTTAAGGCTACTGTTTTATCACTTGAGCCATAGCACCATTTCCAGCCTTTTTTGTGCTTAACTGGAGATAAGACTCTCAGAGATTTTATTACCCAGGCTAGCTTTGAACCATGATCTTCAGATCCCAACCTCATGAGTAGCTAGGATTCTGAGCACGAGTCACTCACTATCAGCTTGCTTTTAGTTAGATATCCCTGTTTATGTTTTTGTGGATTTAGATTTACTAACAAGTCTAATTCCTTTCTTCACTGTTACTTCCTGTATGTCTTTATAATTCCTCCTAGATACAACTTGCTACTTTCTAAAATGCCTTCTCTAGCAATATTTTTGTGATGATTTATGTAAAGTCTTCATTCTTCCCTGGACATGTTTTTAACTTGCTATCAATCTTGAATGACAGTTTGGTTTTATAAAACTATCAGTCTAGCATTAAGTTCTTTTGACATGTGTATATAGCCTTTATTCTAGTCTCTTTTATTGCTGATAAGAAATCTACAGAACATCTAATTACTACTGTTTGTTTCTGCTGTTGCATGCATTTTACTTTGTTGCTGAAGATCTCTTTAAAAATTTTGTCTTCAGTTTCAGAGTGCTGTATCTGAGTGGATATTTATTTTGATTTTTGTTCTTCAGGACTAAATATATAAACTGATGTCCTTTTTTTCTTCAAAAAGAAAATTTCACATCCATGTCTTTATTGTTCACTAGGAAAATTTACCTTCATTCATTTAGATATTTTTGGACTATTTGCTGTGCATATTGTATTTTGCATTTCATGATATATTTTTCAAGGTACAACATTGAAAATCTTTATATTCTTTTTCTGTAAACTGTCATTCCTTTTCTTTAGGCTATGACTAACCTGATGTGTAGCTTATTCACTAATGTTTAAAATGAAAACTTTTTTCTTTATGGTACCTATTTTTCAAATTATAATTATTTATATTTTGGAAAATTTTATTGTCCCAGTTAAATTTTATTTCCTTCTTTGCTCTCTTTAATCATTTAAAAAAGTATTTCTTTGGTACCACTTTTTCAGGATCTCTAATTTCTATTTTTCAGGGTATTAATTTTATGCTCTTTTGTTTCTGTTTATCATCTAAGTGGTAGATTATTTTCTTCAAAAATGGCAATTTGGGATTATGTGTTTATTTTCCATGGTGGTCTCCTCTCATCCTTGCTGACTGTCAATAGGATGCATGTATTCTCTAAATTTTAGAATTATCTGTTTAGTGTGGTTTCTGTCATTAATTTGTGCCCAGATCATACAATTGCCTAAGGATATTTGCTTTGCATTATATTTCTTACCAGTTACCCTATTGCATATGAACAGGAATTCTCTGACTTGATATGCACATGTAGTTCAATAGGAGTTTCAATGTCTCACTATAGATATAGGTTTTTTTTCCCATGAATCTTCAGCAGGAGACATTTTCTGTCATTTTTCTATATTTGCAGAAAGTAACTTTCTTTATTAAACAATCACCCTAGTGAAGCCACCTTAGTGAAGTCTAGCACCAAGTTCAGTTTCCACTCTCCTAGAGTTTAAACCTATTTCTCAGCTTTATGGAGCATTCAAGTTCCATCTATTAGTTACTTCTCTGCCACTGGGTATTAATTTGACAAGGTATGCATTTGGGGTAGGTGCTTCTCATCTTTTGGGAACTACTCTTGTTTCCTTCAGTCTGACCTATGCATTTTTAATCTAATTACAGTTACACTGCAGCATTTGTATGAATTTAGAATAACAGAGAGAGAGAGTCTGAAGTCTCAGTCAATGAGGTTGGAACTGTGAAGTTGTGAAGAAGTGAGGTCCAGAATGGACAAGGACTACCTCAGCATCATTGGCATGCTCATCATTAAGCTAAGTCTGGTGTGTCTCAGATCAGTGAGTTTGTGATTCCACAGGAGAGAAGGTGAATGTCAGCATTCTATACTTATTCCCTACATTCTTCACGGCTTTCTTTCATTTACATTTCCCAGCTCTTCTGCCTGTTTTCTGCCATTCCCGTCAATTGCCTTTTCAAGTGAATATTTATTAATTTTACCTTTTACAAAGTTACACTGTATAACATTATTTATTAAAGGCAGTAGTCATATTTCTGCAGGGTACAATGTGGTAATTTAACTCTCTGTAACACATACACAGTACATTGATAAGTTCCCCAGCTCAGTTCTGATGTGAAAGTTGAATGCTTATATAATAGTATGATGAACTATATTACTGCTTCATACACCATTTCAGAAGAAGTGAAAAGAGTGGCTGTTCGAGATAGGTACATTGTAAATATTCAAAATGTAGCTAATAGGACATGACACAAATTTTTATTCATAATTAATTTAAAGATGGGTATACAATTCAATTTTAGACAATCAAGTAATTATGGAAGACTTTGATATGTTTTTAAATTTTTTTCTTATCTTTAAGTAGTTGTACAAAGGAGGTGCCATTTCCTTCATCATTCTCACCTCCCTACTACCCACCCTTACTTAGGTATATACATCTCCCTTCCTCCTTTATCCATCTTCCCCTCTCTTCTTGGCCCCACACTCGTCTTGCACATGCTCATTTTTCAGTGACAATTTTGTTGGGATTTGACCTAGTCTTCTAAAAATTATATTATTTGAGATCTTCATAGTGTCTATTATACTTTTGTTAGTTCACCTGTAACCACTTCCATGCCACACAAATTATTTATGTATTTATGCATCCTGTCTACTCATATGTGCATCCTATCTACACAAATGAGGGAAGCATTGCAACCTCTATTTCAATGGGTCTGGCTAGTTTCACTTAATAAAATTTCCCCAAGACTTTCCATGACCATATGAATGGTACATTATAATTCTTTGTAATGGATTAGTACTATTCCTTTATGCGCAAACCGTTTTATTGATCCATTCATCTATCGGGCGCACTTCTCGTCCAGCAAGAAAGAACGCATGACACACAGGTTACAGCTAAAGCAGGATCCTTTATTCTTCTCTCTCTTCTTCTTCTTCTCTCTGAGGCCTCTCCTCCCCCTTCCTCCTCTCCTGAGACTATATACAGGCAGTGGGCCAATCACCTCATGCCAGCTCACCCAGGCCCTCCAATCACGGCTTCACACGCTCCAGTCATGCACCCTTCATGCATCCGGCTACGCAGAGACCAGGCTTCCGCTAACAATGGCAGCACTCCCCAAAATGGATGCCGGCCTTCATCTGGTCATGCGGCGGATATCCCTGAGTCATGCAGCCACCGGCACCGCAGGCCGCCCCACAGTGAAAGGGGGACATGCGCCTCCAGGTCCGCCACCGCGCAGGAGGGGCCGGGCTCCCCACATTCATCCATTGAGGATCATCTGGAATGCAATGAACATGGTTGTGCTGATGGCTTTACCATAACCGTGCTTGTGTTCTATCAGATAAATGCCCAGAATTTGAATTGCTACGTCACAGGATAGATCTAGGTTTAGGTTTTTGACAAATCTCCCACAAACAGTGTATTAGAATTCTCTTTTGGCAGCATTTGCTGTTGCATTTTCTTGATAGTGGCCATTCTAACTTGCATGAGGTGGCATCTCAGTGTTGTTTAATGTGAACCCTTTCACACTGCGTTTTATGGCATCTAAAATTAGATTAGACATTTCTTCTCCCTCCCCTTTCTCATTGTAAAGATGATGTTCCAGAGGGGTTACAGTTATGTAAGTCAGGCACATTTCTTGCTGAACAGTGTCAACCCCTCCCTAATTTTCTCCCACTTTTTTCCTCCAGGCACATTGTGCCCTGAAGTTGTACAGTTCTTTTCCAATATAGTGTCTAGTGAGTGTTACTGCTGAATTGTTTCACCCTTTCTCCCACCATTTCTGTGCTTCTTCCCCTCAACCCCAAATCCTTAAAGAAACAATAACCCAATTAATAAATGGGCTAAAGAGAGAATGGCAAGTAGACACGTGGAGAGATATTCAGCATCTCTGACCATAAAAGAAATTCCAACTAAAACAACATTGAGATTTTACCTCACCCCAGTTAGAATGGCTATTATCAAGAAACCTAACAATAACAGATGCTGGTGGGAATGTGGCTAAAAGAAAATGCTACTACGCTACTGATAGGAATGTAAATTTAAGGAGCTGGGAGTTTGGCCTAGTGGTAGAGTGCTTGTCTAGAACGTATGAAGGCCCGGGTTTAATTCCTGGATACCACATCCATAGAAAAAGCCAGACGTGGTGCTGTGGCTCAAATGGTGGAGCTCTAACCTTTGGCAAGCCCAAGAACAGTACTCAGACCCTGAGTTCAAGCCCTAGGACTGGCAAAAAACATATTAAAAGGAATAAAATCTTGTTCAACCAATCTGGAAAGCAGTATGGAAGTTCCTCAAAAGACTAAACACAGATCTTTCCTATTACCCAGCAATCTTAGACCTGGGAATTTATCCAATTGACCACAAATCAGCCCTCACGAAAGCCACCAGCACAACCATGTTATTGCATCATTGCTTACCACAGCTAATATATGGAATCAACTGTGATACCCCTCGGTGGATGAATGGATCAAGAAAATATGGCATATACACAATGGAATTCTATGCTTCTATCAGAAAGAATGCCATGGCCCCAATCATAAGGAAATTGAAAGACTTGTAAAAAATAATATTAAGCAAAGTTAGCCAAATCCAAAGAAACCTAAGTTGCATGGTTTCCCTCATATGTGATGATTGGAATGTGCTTGTAAAATCTACAAGTAAATCCAATGGAGAGAAGACAAAAAATTACACTTGTACATGATTAATTGAATAGTACTCTTAACATTCACCAATGAGATCAAAAGAAGAAATTCTTACGAGTGGATCACAGAGCTCAACAGCTACATGCATATAATCACATAAGATGACGGTTACTGAAATGAACTCAAAGAAATGGAAACATGAGGTGTTTTATTATACTGTTTTCACTTTTTCTTTTTGGTTTAGTTCCCTTTGTCTCTGTTTTTTTTTTATTTCTGTACTGTTTGCTCTATAGATTAGATATTTCTGATAAAAATTTAGTTTAGTTTTTAAATGAAAGATGTGATATAGGTATGAGATAAGCAGTCATCCCCATTTTATTTGGACCAAGGGGTGTGTTAGGATTTATTCCTGCCTAACCCCAGGCAAGCCGCATATAGGAAACACCAAATTAAGGGGCAAAGCACACTGAATCACAACCATAGAGAATAAAAAGAAGAATATAAAATATCACATTTACAATTGATTTCAGTGATACATTGAAATAATACATACATATGTATTATTTAATACACATATATGTTATTACATGTAATGTAATAACATATATGTGTATTACATGTTGTTTAAACTGGGCACTGGGCAGGTGACAGTTAAGCCTCAGGGTTCCTGGGGATTGAACTTAGGGCCTGAGCACTGTCCTTGGGCTTTCTCAAGGATAGTGCTCTACCACTTGAGCCAGGCAGGGCTTCTAGCTTTTCCTGTATAGGTGGTACTGAAGGCTTTGTGCATTCTAGGCAAGCCCAGTACCACTAGGACACATTACTGACCCAAGAACACGTTATATTTGAAAGTTCTTTAGTGGACAATTGCCTGCATTTTATACAGAATACTTAGAAGAGAATTTTAAAGAACTGAACCCTGTGTACATAAGCATTTTAGATGAATGAAAGACTTTTTTATGTTCACAGTCTACCTAGAAATTCACCATTTTTCTTTGATATAAGGCATTTTGTACATTTTTTTTTGCCAGTCCTGGGCTTGGGCTCAGAGCCTGAGCACTGTCCTTGGACTTTCTCAAGGCTAGCACTCTACCACTTAAGCCTCAACACCACTTCCGGCTTTTTGCTATGTATGTAGTACCGAGGAATCGAACCCGGGTCTTCGTGCATGCTAGGCAAGCACTCTACCACTAGGCCAAACTCCCAGCCCATTTTGTACATTTTAAATTAAACCTAGGCCCAAATGATCCCAAGAGACACATTTGAGATAAAATAGGCGTCATTACAATTTTTCAAAACAAAAAGATACTAAGAAGTAGAGAGCTATTCATGTTACTTTCAGCTAAGGTTTTGAAGTACTTATATGCAGAGACTAGAACATCTATCTTGAAGTCTCTAGAACTACATGCTATGTTTTAAGCCATTTGACTTAAATAATAAACACAATATTCTTTACTATTCTTCTATTTATATATATTAGTGGTTTGGAAAAATCCAATAGAAGAGAGGTAAGGAACAAAAGTATTGTGAATTAAATATTCCCAAGTTTGTTCTTTAGAATGTATCTCAAGTTTTCATTTAAGTCTTCATTCAAGCACCACTTTCTTGGGAATTATTACCTTGTTCCCTTTTGTTTTCCATGAGACATTTAGTACAATAACATTATCTACCTCATAAACAAATTATATATGAAAAGAAGAACACATTTTCTAGACATTCACACAACTCCATTTGTTATCTATGACAAGTGTTAGAGTGCAAGCTCCATGAAGACTTATTTTTATATCATCTGCACAATAATTTGTTCCAAGTGCCTAAAATTGAAATAGATTCATAATAGGTACTCAGTAAAAATTACTGAGCACTGAAAAATTTAATTGACAAAGTATATTCATTATCCCAATTAGTGAGGGGTTTTCAATAGAAATAATCTTTGTGAAGTTTCTTGAGTTTCCAATAGGATGCCTTTCCATGACAATCATCCTTTAATTCTTACTAAGTGTACACATTTAGAAAACACAGTCTCATGGAACACAGAAATAAAATGACTTCACCTTGGTGACTTGATATTGGCCAGATAATTTTACATTTGATTTTAAAGCCAAGAGATCCTACCCACCTTAACCCTTCTTGTTCAATCAATAGCATATTCACAATCATGTTTACCATGTAGGCACAATCCATGCTCTTCTGGAGATCTAGTAGAGAAATACTATAATAAAGATGAAATAATAATTCGGAAATATAATGCAGAGTACTTATTTCTACTAACATTTACCATGAAACAATAGGTGTGACAAGACCCCAGCACCTTGATTTCTTTGTACAGGTATATATAGAGACTTCCTTGAAAGAAAAGTAGAGATAATTTAGTCATCCTTCACCTTCATCTATAGGTGAGCTGGGACTCAGTGTTATACACCAATTTATCTTTTTTTCAGGAAGAAGAAAATGAAATGCTGCATTCTCCAACCCTGTCCACATTAATTATTCTGCACTCATGCTGTGGTTAGTTCTGGAGAAAAGCCTGTGGCCTCATTTGCATAATTGTTTGCAAACCTATTCTTTCTCCCTAGTGGCTGGATGTTTACAACCAACTTAAAATTCTCCTG
Source organism: Megascapheus bottae (assembly GCF_031878675.1). Taxonomy (NCBI): domain Eukaryota; kingdom Metazoa; phylum Chordata; class Mammalia; order Rodentia; family Geomyidae; genus Megascapheus; species Megascapheus bottae. Next base: position 75,000,677 of record NC_143511.1, on the reverse strand, counting down.
AGTAACAACAGAAAAACTGTAATAATTCTAGAAGGACAAGTAGTTTCTTTAAAGGACATTGGAAAGCCCCAGAACTACTTTTCTCTACTACATCCCAAGCAAAGCTCATGATTTCAGTGACTATGGTGGATAATGAAAACTGACTTTTATTCAATGCCTAAGAATTTACAAGACTCATTTAGATTCAAAAACAACAGAAAACCATGAAAGCAGGTGTATATGTCTTCTAGCATTTTCCTTTTTTAATTTTTGTCAGTCATAAGACTTGATCTCAGGGCCTGGACACTGTCCCTGAGCTCTTAAGTCTAGGCTCTACCATTCTGAGCCACATTACCACTTTTTATTTTTGAGTGGTTAATTGAAGAATCTCATGAGGATCCTCAGATCTCAGCCTCCTGAGTAGCTATGTATATGACTCATGTATATGTCTTCTATTACTAAGAAAATGATTGCTCAAAGAAGTTAAACCATTTGTTAATGTTGAACGTCTAGTATTCATTGAACCAAGCCTTGAGTTCAGCTCAAATGTAGCCCAAACTATTTGGGCTGTATTTTATTGCCAACATTTTCATTATGCTTTTTCCCCTTTATCAATTATCTTTACATAGTTATACAAAGGACTTGCCACTTTAACAAAGTAGTTTATGAATACAATACATCTGGATCAATGTCCCCTTTCAACATTCTCACCATCCGTCTCCTATGTAACCTTCCTTCACTCTTATTAATGTTGTAGGATGCACACTGAATTTTTAACTGCATTTTCCTTTCTGCTCCTCTTGGTTCATCTACTTCTTGCCCCTCAACTCTGCCCCATCCCTTTTAAGCATCCACTTCCTGATTCTCAGTTCTTTAAATCTTTGCTTTCTTTCAATAAAAAGGAAGTTGGGGGAGGGATAACAGGAGAAAATGAGGGGTAATAGTGTTTACAAGAATTGTACTCATGGGGCCGAGAGTTTGGCCTAGTGGTTGAAGTGCTTGCCTAGCATGCATGAAGACCCGGGTTCGATTCCTCGGCACCATATACATAGAAAAAAGCCGGAAGTGGTGCTGAGGCTCAAGTGGTAGAGCTCTAGCCTTGAGAAAGTCCAAGGACAGTGCTCAGGCCCTGAGCTCAAGCCCAGGACTGGCAAAAAAAAAAAAAAAGAAAGAATTGTACTCATTACTTGTGTAACTGTCACCCCTCTGTAAATCACCATTACAACAAAAATTTTAAAAAAGAAAAGGGAAGAGAGTGTTGAGGGATTACTTCCTACGTGTAGTCTCTCCTTAAGAGTAATATTGTGGAATAAATATTTGATAAAGATAAAATTTAAGGGTATTAAAGGAAGTCCACTATCTGAGGATACATACATTTATTAAGAATTCACATAGTTTCTGTGAATTTCCTATGGAAGTACCCAGGAATTTACAGAGCAGCAAATAGTCATTTTGCAGTGCTGTTGTTAGAGGTACTAGAGTACTTTGGGCAATGAATAAAAATAAAATAAAAAATTGAAGAATATTTTTATTCTAATCATTATGCACTGTGCAAGAAAAAAAGTGAGTCGGCTGGAACTCAATTATGGGTATTTATACTAGTATTCTGGAAACCTGACAAGAATATTTCTCTTTTGTAGAAAATTCATTGCTTCAATCATATGAGATCTGGTGAAGAAGAGAGAGAAGAGAAGAATCTTTAGTAAAATGTCTATTCTTAAATCAAGTCTAGGTAATAATATGTCTGACCCAGTAAGTGAAAGCCTATTGACATAGTTATGCTGGAAACAGAGATAAGGAGATACTATGTGAAGTACTTCTTAAATTAAATACGCCATTTCATAAAGCTATATTACAGAGGTGCAACATCTAACCATGAGTAGGAGTAAAGAGAACCTGGACCACAGGAATGAATATTACCAAATTGCTACCCTCCATAGCCTTACCAACAATATCAGCAATGCCACCTGTAAGCCATAGGAAACATCTCCCTAGTAAGCGTACAAGCAATAGAAAGTAAGTCAGATAAACAAGAATTGTTGTCATAAAAATAAAATAAAATCATGTAGATGGGGTGAAGGTTACATAATCTGAACTGGTCTTAGGGAAAAAATCTCTCTCAATATCTGATACTGAAACTTGCTCACATGATCTAAGATGGAGCTAAGGTGGAAAATCTAGAAGAATGTTCTGATAGTAGATTGGTATGTTAAAAGATTATGAAATTCTTATAGGTGAATTCCAACAGATCTTTATATTTTTGAATAACTTTGAATTGATTTCAGTACAAGGAAGTATACAGGCATAGAATTTCAGCCTTCTACATGAGAATATCTACCCCAACAGTGTTGACAAGGCTGTCTTTTATCCAATGTATATTTTTGGCATCTTGTTAAAACAGAGAGTGATAACTGTGTGGGGTTATTTATGGATCTATTCTGAATGTTTACATGTCTGTTTTTGTACCAGTGCCATGCTGTTTGTCTTATTCAGACTCTACTAGTCTGAATCAGAAGCTGTGGTACTTTCAACACTGAGCTTTAGCTCACGATTACTTGGAATATTTGAGATATTTTGATATGTGTGATATTTTGTGGTTTTAATTTTTGATTTTTCAATTTATGCAAAGAATGACATTGGAATTTGGAAGGGATTGCATTGAATCAATATTGTCTGGGTAGCACACTCAATTTTACAATATTTGTTCAGCTGGTCCATAAACATGGTGAATTTCTATCTAGTTTTTACCTAGTTTCCATCTTCTAGTTTTCATTACTAAGGTTTTTTTGCCTTCTTGGTTCTATTTCCTCTTAGGTATTTAATTGTTTAAAGATACTGTTATAGGATTATTTTCTTTGTTTCTTTCTGAGACAGTTTATTTTTTAAATTGGAAAAAAGAAAATATATTATTACTATTGTTGTGGCTTGAACTCTGGGCTTGGGCACTGTGCCTAAACTATTCAGCTCAAGGCTATCACTCTACCCCTTGAGCCACAGTGCCATTTCTGGTTTTCTGGTGGTTAATTGGAGATAAGAATCTAATTGCCTTTCATGCCAAGGCTGGATTTGAAACATGATCCTCAGATCTCAGCCTCCTGAGATCTGAGCCACCAGCACCTGGAAAGACAACAATTTTTACAAGTTGATTTTTTTATTGGAGCTTTTCCAAAAGTGCTTGCAAGCTTTAGGGGATTTTTTTTCAATATATTTTTATTGTAATTAATAGAAGGATTATATTATATTCACCAGATAGAAGGTGCATTACCTCACACACATTGATACCCTTTCTCATATCTTGGTCCTCATTTCTCTCCCCTCACCCCCACCCCCATCTTAATTTCCCCCTTCCCTATCCTATTTCAAATAACCAAATAAGCATATATACAATATATCAGATAACAAGGTAAAATACTGTGACAATATGAGATAACCAAGGGACAGCAAAAGAGATGAGAGATAACATAGACTATTAAGGACCACAATCACTCATTATATGGTTTTTGTTTCTATATCCTGGAGGTCCTTTCATTTAGTGTCATACTATATGGCCTTATGTATCTAGGTTTTGCTATATTGTAAATCTCTGCTAGGAGAGCCCAAGGTTTTTACTGATTATGACAAATGAGGGAAAGCATTGAGCCTGTGTTCCTTTGAGTCTGGCTTACTTCACTTAGTATGATTTTTTCTAAGTCTTTCCATTTCCTAACAAATGGGGCAATGTCATTTTTTCTGACAGCAGCATAGAATTCCATTGTGTATAAATACCACATCTTGTTGATCCACTCATCAACTGAGGGGCATTTTTTTTAGGTAGAGTATTTAGAATCTTTAAAATTTAGAACTGGGAATTTGGCCTAGTGGTAGAGTGTTTTCCTAGCATTCACAAAGACCCGGGTTTGATTCCTCAGTACCCCACACATAGAAAAAAAGCCAGAAGTGGTGTTGAGGCTCAAGTGGTAGATCTCTAGCCTTATGAAAGTCCAAGGACAGTGCTCAGGCCATGAGCTCAAGTCCAGGACTGGCAAAAAAAATTTAGGACCATATCATCTGCAGATAGGCATGATTTGGTAATCACTTTATTTGTATATATTTATTTATTCCCTTATTTCTCTTCCTAAAAATTTTAGCATAATCTTAAGCAATAATGGGGAGAATAAACACTCTTGCCTTATTCCTGACCCCTAATGGAACTATCTCATGTAGAAAAATGTTTCTTATAATGTTAAACATATGCAGCCTACAATGTTGAGACACATTTTTTCATTCCTGCTTTCTTCACAGCTTTCACCGTAAAGGGATGACAATTGTTTAAAGGCCTCCTTATAGTCCATTAAGATGATAATATGATTTTTGTCATTTATTATTCTTACATTGTGCATTGCATTTATTGTTTTGTATATGTTGAATCTTCTTTGAATATGAATCATAGTAGGTTCTGTTGTTGTTGTTGATTATAGGGCTTGAACTCAAGGCCTGGGCACTGTCCCTGATTTGTACTGAGGGTTAGAATTCCACCACTTTGAGCCATACTTCTATTTCTAGCTTTCTGGTTTTTAACTGAAGATCTGAGTCTCACAGTCTTTCTTTTAGATCTCAGCTTCTTAACTAAGATTACAGATGTGTGCCTGGCATATGATCTTTTTAATGTATGATTGAATTTAGTATGGGAGAACTTTGTTAAGAATATTTGTGTCAATGTTCATTGGAAAAGTTATTCCATATTTTCTTCCCTTTTAATTTTGCACCCTGATATTCATTTAATACCAGCTTTCTAGAAAAGTTACATAGTGTTTCTATTGTGTGGAAGCTTGAGATCTATTGATGTCTGTGATATAGGTTTCTTACAGGGAAATGAAGAAGATAGAATCATATACTTTTTAATCTGCTACTATGTATGTTTAATAAGAAAACCAAAAGCATTCACATTCAGAATTATTACTGAAAGCGATACAGATTTTCTATTTTGTTGTTGTTATGTTTCATAGTCTATACTTCTCATTGGCTTGCCTATTCACTGAGTGAAATTGGTTGTTTCTCATGTATGTCTAATTGCATTTATTTTTTCTCTTCTGTATGTGGAATTCCTTGGATTGTGTTCTTTAGTGCTATTTTAGAGGTAGTAAAATGCTTGTTTTTGTTCGTCATTGGAAGTTTTTTATTTCTTCTTCAGTTATGAGTAATCGCTTTACAGGATAGAATGATTTAGTTTGTCATTTATTTTCTTTCAGAGCTTTAAATTGTTTATGCCCTCCTTTCAAAGTTTATGTCAAAATAAGTTGTTGTTATACACATGAGTCTGCTTTATAAGTGATTTGTTTCTATTCTCTTGCAGCTTTCAATATTCCTTCCTTGTTCTCTAAGCTTAATGCATTACCCATAACATGATATGGGATGTTTCTATTTTTTTGTCTGTTTGGAATCTTAAAGTCCTCCTCTACTTTCTTAGACATCTATTTGCAAACTTTACAGCTATTATGCTTCCTCAGTTTTCTGTGCCATTGGTTTGCATTTTTTCTCTGCCTGTGACTTGTTTTGTTTCTCAAGAATCACCAAATTTTTGCTCATTTTATTCATACATTTGTTTATTTGTTTGTTCATCCTGGGGCTTGAACTTTGGGAGTGAACTTCTTTAGCTCAAGGCTACTAGTCTAGGATTTGAGTCACAGTGCAACTTCTGGCTTTTTTGAATAGTTTATTGGAGATATGAGTATCATGGTCTTTCCTGAACTGTGATCCTCAGATCTCAACCTCCTGAGTAGGTAGGATTATAGGCATGATGCATCAGCACCCAGATTCATTCATAATTCTTGATATATTTTTTAAAATTAAAACTCCATTTCATTAAGTTCCAAAGACACAATAAAGGTTACAGATGTATGTGTTTGAAAATTATTTCTACATGCAACTGACTTTACACAAACATAGATAAATATGGGGAAGTGTTCAGCAAAATATCGATATAGAACAATTTTAGGATAACATGGATTTTCCATTTATGCTAAATAAGTGTGAAGATTAAGCAAAACAGCTGGGCTGTTCTTCTGAATCTAATTTCAAGCAGTAACCATTTATTGATTAATCTCTGGTAGTAATGCAGGACTGTGAGGTCCTTTGCTAGCAAATCTTTTCTGATCTTCTCGTCTGATTTTGTACTTTGAAACTTTAGGTTTGGAAATCAATCATGCTGATAACTCACATTATGGTTTAAATTTAGTGTGTAGTTTTATGTTCCTCTGCTTTCCTATTACACTTACCTTATCTTCAAGCCCTGATACAGTGTCTTCAATTTGATTCCTTTTATATCTTCTATTGTCTTTTTTTTTTTTTTTTGCCAGTCCTCGGCTTGAGCTCAGGACCTGAGCACTGTCCTTGGACTTTCTCAAGGCTAGAGCTCTTCTACCACTTGAGCCTCAGCACCATTTCCAGATTTTTTCTATGTATCTGGTAGCAAGGAATTGAACCCGGGTGTTCATTCATGCTAGGCAAGCACTCTACCACTAGGACAAACTCTCGGCCCCCTTCTATTGTCTTTTTAATTTCATATCTTTTTGTTATATCTCTGACTTAATTTGGCTGCTTGTTGCATTTTGTGTGAATTCACTAAGCTAATTGTATTCTCATTGAAATCATTAATAACTCCTTTCATTCAATGGATATTCTTTTCTTTTCTTTTTCTTTTTCTTTTCTTTTTTTTTTTTTGTTGTCAGTTGTGGAACTTGAACTCTGGGCCTGAGCATTGTCCCTGAGCTCTTCAGCTCAAGGCCACAACCCTACCCCTTGAGCCACAGCACCACTTCCAGTTTTTAATGGTTAATTCAAGATAAGAGTCTCATGGTCTTTAGTGCCCAGGCTAGCTTTGAACCATGATCCTCAGATCTCAGCTTCCTGAGTAGCTAGGATTACAGGCATGAGCTACCCCTCCCAGCAGAGGATACAATTTTCATCATTCTTCTAAGTTCAATATTTGGAGTTTCATCCAAGCTAATATCATTCATGTAGCCTTGTTTTTCCTCATGTATCTTGTGTTTCTGCTTAGAAATATGACCATCTGAATTGACATTATTAGTTAAAGATTTTAATTTTGATCATCCAGATTCTCTCAGCTGCATTATTTTATACAGGTTGGAAAGACTAGTGACATGTTTAATGTGCCTTTTCTTACCACTGGCTTGAAGGTATAACTCATTAACAAGAAACTCATTAATTCAAGACAAAACTAGATAGTTGTTAGAAAGAACGACATCGCCCCATTTGTAAGGAAATGGAAAGACTTAGAAAAAATCATATTAAGTGAAGTAAGCCAGACTCAAAGGAACACTATCTCAATGGTTTCCCTCATTTGTCATAATCAGTAGAAACCTTGGGTTCTACTAGCAGAGATTTACAATAGAGCAAAACCTAGATACATAAGGCCATATAGGATGACACTAAATGAAAGGACCTCCAGGATATAAAAACAAAAACCATATAATGAATGATTGTTGTCCTTAATATTCTATGTTATCTCTCATCTCTTTTTCTGTCCCTTGGTTATCTCATATTGTCACAGTATTTTACCTTGTTATCTGATATATTGTATATATGCTTATTTGGTTATTTGAAATAGGATAGGGAAGGGGGGAAATCAAGATGAGGGGTGGGGGTGGGCGGAGGGAAATGGGGACCAAGACATGAGAAAGGGTATCAATGTGTGTGAGGTAAGGCACCTTCTACCTGGTGAATATAATGTAACCCTTCTATTAATTATAATAAAAATATGTGAAAGAACTAGATAGTTACATTAATTTTTTAAAAAATATTGATGTTGATCCAGGAGCGTGGCCTAGTGGTAGAATGCTTGTGTTGCATGCATGAAGACTTGGGTTCAAATTCTCAGTACCACCTGCACAGAAAAAGCCACAAGTAGTGCTGTGGCTCAAGTGGCTGAGCACTAGCCTTGAGCAAAAAATGTTCAAGGGCAGTGCATATACATATATATATATATATGCATATATGCCACCAGTCATGTTCCACATTAAAGGGACTAGCATTCTCATATATCATATCGGTGGTTAGAATGGGAAAAAAGTCAATTTTAGAAGGAATTGACAATATTATATCAATAAAAAATGTCTCCTATCCATCCCCCGTCTTCATTTTCTGTCTGCAATTCTTCTGTGTGCTTATGCACATACATCCCTGCTGCATTCCACATGTAGCATTCTGTGGTTAGTGAAGGTATGAAATAAGGGACAACAACTAGAATGAAAAGGGCAGGTTCTGTGAAGTCACAGAAGTCGTCAGATGTTGTGGTACTTTGTTTTGCTTGTTCCGTGTGTTTGAAGCACATTGAAAAATGATGGGATAGATATTCAACTAGTGATTCTGGGAACATTGTGCCCAGTTTTTCCATTCTCAGAATCCCTGAACTGTGGATCCACTGGCATCTCCAAACTTTTGAATTTTCTTTTGCATTTTCTACTTAGGTCTCCAGTTTCGTGTTTGATTTGCATGAATGGTAAATAACTGTACTCACTTGTGTATGTTCCTATCTTGCTTTGTTCTGTGGTGAGTGAAGGGCAGTCAGTCATCTGACTTGCTGCTGCACCTTTTCTATGTCTCAGTATGGGAACCAGTTTCTGAGTGTCTTTGCTTGACCACCTAATTAAAGTGTGGAGCCTCTGGTCCAGCCTACCTTGCAGAGAGTCCCTTAATCACTTTATTTGCCTAAACAAACGGGCCCAGCAATAGTCTTGAGGGTATAGTGGACAAGTAAAAAGCCCCTCACCATTGCTTGCTTCTGTGCCTGTAATTTATTTGCTTTGAGTAAAGAAACAGAGTTACTAGCTGGCTTCTGTCCAAAGGCTGAGGCAAACTTTGATGGCCCATGTTTAGTCCCCCATGCAGTTGTTTTCTTTAAAAAGTGGCCTGCATAGGTGTCTCTTGCCAGAAGGAAATATAAATGAAACAAAACAAAATAAGACAAATGAAACAAACTGTGCTGGAATGGTGAAAGGATGGAGTTAATCCAGTCCCATGTCTGTGAGACAGTTCTTGGCTCTATAAAAGCAAAAAATTTCTTTGTTTCTATTATAGGCCTGAAGTGGGGTGTGTGTGTGTGTGTGTGTGTGTGTGTGTGTGCATATGTGTGTGTGTGTGTGTGTGGTGGAGTGTGTAAGTGTGTGTGTGTGGTGGTGTGTGTGTATGTGTGTGTGTCAGTCTGTCTGTCTGTGTGTATGTATCTGTGTTACTTATTCAAGATCATCACTTCATGCAGGCTTAGGCATTTACTCTGTCAGTTGAGCCTGCTTCTTACCTTTGATACCCCTGGGTAATTTTTTTTTGTCAGTCCTGGGCTTGAGCTCAGGGCCTAAGCACTGTCCTCGGGCTTTCTCTATCCTCAGGGCTAGAACTCTACCACTTGAGCCACAGCACCACTTCTGGCTGTTTTCTATGTATACGGTAGTGAGGAATCGAACCCTGGTCTTTGTGCATGCTAGGCAAGCACTCTACCACTGGGCCAAACTCCTGGCCACCCTGGATAATTTTTAGATAGGACCATAGACAATGATTCAATGATCCTCTCATTTATAATGTACGCTGTAGCTGAGATCACAGGCACATTAGCACAACCAGATTTTTCTGTTGAGATGGCTTTCGCAAGAACAGTTTTGGCTTTGGCTGGCCTAGAATCACAATTCATTTGATCCCAGCTTCCTACATAGCTGGGATGGCAGGCATATGATACTACCATACCTAGCTCGTGGTTGAGATTGAGTCTCACTAAATTTTGCCTGGGCTGTACTCAAACTATCGTCCTCTGTTGCCTGAGTTGGTAGGATAACAGGTGTGAGCAATGAGTATTTAACCTAAAGTTTTGTGTTGATTGACTTTTCTCCAGTTACTATGTAATATTATAGTGGAGCCACCTCCTGGCTTTTTAACTTGCCTATTTTAATTTGTGTTCTCAGACCTGAAATTTATTTTTGGTGCAGGTCTAGAATCTGCCATCCTCTTATTGGATAATTTTATTATAACAATTCTGCTAGAAAGTCTCCAGAACATGTCTTGTCGCCCATGTGTTCTTATTCCCATTCGTGTACACTGAGCAATAAAATTGTTGGATCACAGGAGATCTTCCAAATATGTTCCAAAATGATCATATCAAATTCATCTATTTCTAGAGATGGAAAAATTGAGGAGTAAAAGTTTCCTCAAAAGAGAGAGCTGAAATTGGATGGATGCTAGCTCTTCCACTTTCTAAAGCAAGTGGTCATTCCAGCTCAATAGTTAGCTCTTCCCTCCTTTATGCTGAATTATTCATTTGTGTGTATATCCACTCCTTTTTATCATCTTCTGCTCAAAGTGATTGAGGTGTATTCCTTCTCTTGAAAAACAGGATAAAATTCAATAACCAGAACTAATTTAAAATTATTAAAATAACACTGGGTAACATTTTTATTTTTTAAATTATTCTTATAGAGGTGATATACAGAGGGGTTACAGTTACATGAAGCAAGTAGTGAGTAATGAGTATAATTCTTTTGGAACCATGTCTCCATTTCCCCTCACTCTCTCCCAGGTTTCTCCCCCTGCTCCCACCCACAAGATGTACAATTCATTTTCCACATAATGTCTAGTGAGTACTACTGTTGAATTGGTTCACCCTTTATTCCATCTTTTCTGAGTACTCCTTACCCTCCCAAATACAAACAATGCAAAAGAAAAAGAAAAGAAAAATAGCAATAGCATCAACTAAAATATATCTCTTGTTTCCGTGTCTTGAAGTTCGTTTCATAAAAGGTTCTTTTACATCCTCATAGGCAGATAGCTATTGAACCTTTGTTAACCACTCCTACACATAATCTCCTTTGGCCTCACTGTGTGGACATTTAAAGTTCCGTATATATTATGTGTCACTGTGTGTTTATACATATATCTACATATATCTGTGTGTACATACATATATTTAAACATTCAATATGTTTTCTTGTAGGTTTATAGGTACATCCTTGTTGACACAAAGGAGGGACACCATGTAACTCGTCTCTGGCTTACTTCACTTAATATAATTTTTCCAAGTCTTCCCATTTCCTTACAAATGATACAATCTCATTCTTTCTAATGGATAAGTAAAATTCCTGGGATGTGTCCAAAAGAGAATACTACTACACCATTGGTGGGATTGTAAACTTATTCAACTACTCTGAAAAGCAGTTATGGAGGTTCTGCCAGAGACTAAACATAAACTATGACCCAGTACTCCCAATGCTGGGCATTTATACAATAGAACACAAACAACCCCATACTAAATCTATGAACACAGCCATGCTCATTGCAGCATTGTTTACCATAGCCAAGGTATAGAATTAGCCCAGATGCCCCACAGTGGATGAATGGATCAAGGAAACCATTTTTGAAACAAAGACAATTACCACTGTAGGACTTACATGCATTTCTGAGAGCTTGGCTTTCTAAAAGAACCTCCTTAAAATGTTGAATTATTTGCTTTTAATCATACTGGAGTATATTAACCTTACATATAAGAAAGAGGAGCAACATTTAAAAGGATTATTTTTTTACTCCACATTCCTTTAATCTGGACAATAACATTTATGCCATCATCTCAATGTAAAAGACCTAGCCAATGACACCAACTACCACAGAGAGCTAGATATTTTTTTTGTTCACATGAAACTATGTGTGGGTTTTCCAAATTTTTATGAAAAAATCTCCGAAAACAGTAAACAATATAATGTCAGCATAGATAAATGAATAAAAATGATAATACAGGATCCAATGAGAATGCATGTATATGCATATATCTGTAGTGTATAAGTATGTACCCTCAAAAGAACTAATTACTAATCACGAAAGCCATATGAACCATACTGATTTCCCAGCAAAAGCAAGTTTTGCAGAATCCCCACCCTGATCAAACTTTAACATTTTAGTTTTCCTCTTATGGATAATATCATATATTGTTTTGCCTTTCAGTCACTAAGTATAAATACCTTGATAGGTTTCTCTTCCTTTTTTCAATTGTATTTTATTGACATAGTGATGTATAGAGGGGTTACAGTTGCCTTCTTCAAGTAATGGATACATTACTTCTTGAACATTGAGACTCCTTCCCATGTTTGTCTCCCACTTTCCTTATTTTTGCATCTGGGATATTTCAGAATCATACTTTTAGTATGGAAAATTGATCATGTACATGACTTGTTTCCAGTTGTGGTATCTATTCATTTCTTCAACCAATTGTTATCATGTGCCTACTATGCAAGGACACTGAATTTATCACATTGCCATAATACATTTTATAGGAGTTTTATTTAAAGAAAACATTCCAACAGAGGCCCATCTGCACATGATTGCACAAGGAGTAGTTTTAGAAAGGCTTCTCCATTGTATTAATGGAGTGGAGGTTGGATAAAAACAGAAATTTTGAGAAATGTCTTAGTGATCACAAGGGCCTCTGATTGCACAAAGAGGAATTTTAGAAATGTTGAAATAGATCATGTATGGATTTCTTTAGCTCCTTGATTTCCATTTGAGTGGTTAGCTCAGCAGCTTTATTCTCTTTGGACATTTGTTGGAGTTCAGTCACCTTTTTGTTTGTGGATTCTATGAATTCGTCCATTTTTCTTTGAAAAACCTTTATTACGGCCTCCTTTATGGCTTCCCCTTTATCACATATCACCTTGTTTATGGTTTCCTGTTGTTTAGCTGTGGCTTCCTCCCTTATCTCTTTCTTTATGTTTTCACATTTTTCATTAATGATGTTTATCAATTGCATTTGTATAGCACTTGGAAGGCTCTCCTCTGGATTTGCCACTGATTGATCCATTGCCTGTTTATGTTGGGTGGGAGATGCTATTCCTTTATTTGACATATTAAATCCACCAGCACAACAATGTTCATTGCAGCCCTGTTTACCAACCCAGATGCCCCTCTGTTGATGCATGGATCAACAATATGTGGTATTTGTACACAATGGAATTCTATGCTGTTGTCAGAAAGAATGACATTTCCCCATTTGTTAGGAAATGGAAAGACTTAGAAAAAATCATATTAAGTGAAATAAGCCAGACTCAAAGGAACTTAGGCTCAATGGTTTCCCTCATTTGTCATAATCAGTAGAAACCTTGGGCTCTCCTAGCAGAGATTTGCAATAGAGCAAAACGTTGATACAAAAGGCCATATAGTATGATGCTAAATGAGAGGACCTCTAGGATATAGAAACATAAGCCATATAATGAATGATTGTTGTTCTTAAGGTACTATGTTATCTCTCATCTCTTTTGCTGTCCCTTGGTTATCTCATATTTTTACAGTATCTCACTTTGTTTCTGATATATCGGATATATTTGTATTTGGTTATTAAAAAATTGGATAGGGAAGGGGGGAAAACAAGATGAGGGGTGGGGATGGGGGGGAGAGAAATGGGGACCAAGACATGTGAAAGGGTATCAATCTATGGGAATTAATGCACCATCTATCTGGCAAATATCATGTAACCCTTCTATTAATTACAATAAAAATATACAAAAAAATAAATGTTGAAATAGGAAAGGGAATGGGTCAAACATGATGACTGGGATGGGATGCAGGGAGAGAAATGGGGACAAAAACCATGAGAAGGGTTATCAATGTGTAAGAAGTAATGCACCTACTACCTGGCAAATGTTACTGTAACCACTCTATACATTATCCGGACAGTAAAAAAAATAAATGATTCCCCATTGCATTAATGGAGTGGAGTCTGGATAAACAGAATTTTTAAATATTTTATTTTAATGTATTGAGGGGTTACAGCTATATTTGCCAGATAGAACAGAATTTTTAAGAAATGTCTCAGTGAGCACAAGGGACATGATCAATATATGTTATCTCTGAAGGTTAAATGACTAGATGTAAGTAATAATTTAAATCCTTGACTAGCTTTATTTCTGTCAAGAGGGGTTCAAATGACCACAGCAAGACCACAAGTATTCAGTGTAGCAACCAAGAGTTAGATTGCATGTATCTGGGAATACAGGAAAATTCTCAGCCTGTGAGACTATTGAATGGTATTTGGAAGAGTTCAGGATGTGCTCCTATCATTCTCATCCCCATCCTCATTCTTCTCCAGAGAAGAAGTAGAGGAGATAAATATCTTGCTAAGTAGCACACTGCCAAGTAAAAGTATGTCAGGTTAGGCCAAGAGTTTGGCCTAGTGGTAGAGTGCTTGCCTAGTATACACAAAGATCCAGGTTCAATTCCTCTGTACCATATACATAGAAAAGCTGGACGTGGTGCTGTGGTACAAGAGGTAGAGTGCCTTGAAGAAAGCCCAAGGACAGTGCTCAGGCCCTGAGTTCAGTCCCAAGGACAGCAAATGTGTGTGTGTGTGTGTGTGTGTGTGTGTGTGTGTGTGTGTATGTGTGTGATGTTAAACAGAAAGAGGGACACCTGGAGAAGGTCAACTCTCTTCTCCCTGAAAATCAATTTTCCCTATTGCAGAGAGAGAGAGAGAGAGAGAGAGAGAGAGAGAGAGAGAGAGAGAGAGAGAGAGAGAGAGAGAGAAAGAGAGAGAAAGAGAGAGATAGGGAGAATATGGGCTAAAAGTATTAGGATTAACTTAACTAAGGAAGTAAAGGACCTCTATAATGAAAAAATTAAAAAAACTGAAAAAGGAAATTGAAGCAGAACTAAGGAAATGACTAAACTTCCCATGCTGCTGGATTAGGAGGATCAACATTGTAAAAATGGCAATCCTGCCTTAAGCTATCTACAAATTCAGTGCAATACCCATCAATATCCCAATGTAATACTTTAATGAAATAGAAGAAGCAATCCAAAAATTCATATGGAACAATAAAAGACCCTGAATAACAAAAACAATCCTTAGCAGAAAGGACAGCATCTTAGGAATATCAATACCAAATTTCAGACTCTATTACAGAGCTACAGTGGTAAAGAAAAAAGTATGATACTAGCACAAGAACAGACCTGAAGACCAAAGGAATAGAAATTAAGACCCAGAAATTAACCCACAGACCTATGACCATTGATAAGGAGCCAAAAAATAGGATAGAAGAAAGCCTCTCCAGCAAATGGTGCTGGCAGAATTGGTTAAGCAACTGTAGAAAACTTAATTTGGTTCCCCATGTGTCAACCTGTACCAGAATTAACTCCAAATGGATAAAAGATGTTGATGTAAAAGCAGATATGCTGAAAACTTTACATGAAGGAAGAGGAGATATACTAGGGATCCTTGGCACAGGTCAAAACTTGCTTAATAGGGTTGGGAGTTTTGGCCTAGTGGTAGAGTGCTTGCCTAGCTCACACAAAGACCTGAGTTTGATTCCTCAGTACCACATACACAGAAAAAGCCAGAAGTGGTGAGCTGTGGCTCAAGTGGTAGAGCTCTAGCCTTGACAAAGCCCAAGGACAGTGCCTAGGCCCTGAGTTCACACCACAGGACTGGAAAAAACAAAACAAAACAAAACTTGCTTAATAAAGGCCAAGAAACACAACAAATTAAACAAAATTTTGACAAATGAGACTGCACTAAACTGCAGTGCTTCCACATGGGAAGTTAAATAGAAAACCCACAGAGTGGGGGAAAATCTTCACTAGATGTACAACAGACAAGGGCTTCTAAAATATATCTACAGCTAAAAAAATTGAATCTCTCCAAAACAAATCTTCAAAGAAATAACAATCTCATTAAGAGGTGGGCTAAAGACTTAAAGAGAGATTTCTCTGAGGAGGAAAAAAGAATGGCCAATAGACACATGAAGAAATGCTCACCATCTATGGCCATAAAAAAATTCAAATCAAGACAACATTGTAATTCCATCACACTCCAGTTAAAATGGCCATTAGAAAATCTAATGACAACAGATGGTGGTGGGGATGGTGGTTCTTCAGAAGACTAAACATAGAACACCTTTATGACCATGCAATCCCACTCCTTGGCATTTACCCAAATGTCCAGAAACAAGGACATACTAAAGCTGCTAGCCCAATGATGTTCATTGCAACATTATTTACCATAGCTAAGATATTGAACCAACCCAGATGCCCCTCAGTAGAGGAATGGCTCAAGAAATGGTATTTATACACAATGGAATTCTATGCTGCCATCAGAAAGAATGTCATTGCCCCATTTGTAAGGAAATGTAAAGGCTTGGAAAAAATCATAATAAGTGAAGTAAGACAGGCCAAAAAATTTATGGGCTCCATGGTTTCCTTCATATGTAATAATTAGTACACATCTAGAATTCTCCTAGCAGAGGATCACCATAGTCCAAAATCTATGAGCATTTGGACATACAGCATGAGGCTAAGCAAAATGAACCTCAGGATATGGAAACAAGAGATTAATTTTTGTGATTGTTGTTGCTAAATGTACTGCATGAAGTTATTTCTTTCTCATGTTGTACTGTATCTGCCTTTGGTACCTGGTATACTGTATGTACGTTTGTTTGTTTGAAATAGGGAAGGGAAGGGGAAAAACAGAAAAATTGGGAAAGACTGGGGTAGGGGATGAGGGAGAAAAACATGTGAAGGGGTATCATTGTTTAAGAGGTAATGTATCCACTATCTGATGAATCTAACTGCAATCTCTCTAAACAGCACTCCGACAATAAAATACAATTATTAAAAAAAAAAACTAAAACAAAAAAACTTGCCTGCTATTCTTCTAGAGCCTTCAGAGTGATTGAAATGGAAGCTTGCCTTGGGAACAGGCAGAATTCCCTCTGTCTAAGTATTTTTGCACATCCCTTTTGAGCCCTTTGTGGGTGGGGTGGCTGGCTTTACTCAGCAGATGGATGCAGACTGCATTCGGGGCCTGGTGAGTCATGTTCAGCACACGTTAGTCATTCAGGTACATTTACATTGGACTCCGTAGCTTGGAAAGCATCCCCAGATTCTGAGCTTGTTTACATTCGTGGACGATGGATGTCCCAGAGTTTGTTGTGAAATAAGAAATTTATAAATTGTTATGTTCTACTTACTGCTGACTGCTTTCGCCCTTCTTTGGATGAGCAGCATCCTCTTGGTTCTTTGTTCTATCTTACAAGAACAGAAAGGGTTGACTCAACCATAACCAAAACCGTCTATTAATTAGGAACTTAATACTGAATATCTTTACCTCAACCTCACAACAATTATATAATATAGATAGTATGGTTCTCATTTTAGAGATATAAGAACAGAGGCTGAGGAAGTATGAGGAGTGATATTGCTCATTAGGAAATGTGGAGCTAAGATTAAAATGTAGGACTATATATTTTCCAAAAGCTGTCTTCTTTCTCTCTCTCTCTCTCTCTCTCTCTCTCTTCTCTCTCTCTCTCTCTCTCTCTCTCTCTCTCTCTCTTCTCTCTCTCTCTCTCTCTCTCTCTCTCTCTCTCTCTCTCTCTCTCTCTCTCTGTATCTGTCTACCTACCTATCTATGTACATATCTGCCTTCCTACATACATATTTTCATACATATTTTCATACACACACACACACACACACACACAAACCGGTATAGTAGATTTCATCCTGGAAGACTGAGTTATGAATTACTTTATTTTTGGTCCATTTGATGCTTAGAATAACTTTCTAAAAGTTAAAGTCAGTGCCAAATCAAGTCTGAATGTTGAAGAAGTCATATTAAGGGAAATGGTTCATATTTTGTTCTATCTTCTGTGTAAGATTTTAAGAATTTAGGTTTGTGCCTTAAGATCAAATATATAGTAAGGCTTCAAAATATTTTGGAATAGAAAGAATTTAGTATTGCTTACAAAAGAAGATTGTTTCAGGGCTTAATTGTTGTAGTAATTTGAATTATGGTAATTTATTTAATTTATTGGTATGCTTATATGATAATTCAAGGGGAAATAAATAATGAAAAAACAAGGACATTCATAGTCCCAATTATTTATATAAGATCCTGAGCTAATGGGCTCCTTAGCAACATTGAAATAACATAAAAATCTTATTCAGTTCTGAGAAATTAAAAGCTTCCCAAATTATTATCTGAATTTTGACCAATGTACATGTATGTATGTTTCTATCATTTCCATCTATCTATCCATATGTATAAATACCCTATTTATTGAAGAATATTATCTAATATTTTGTGAAATATTAGCTATATTATTAGCTAATATACTTAAAACACTATCTATATTATGTAGCATTCCCTTTCCAGATTTTGAAAGGAAGGGAGGAAGAGAAGAAAGAAGCAAGGAAGGGAAGTAGAGAGGGAGGGAGGGAGAGAGAAGCAGTACAAAAATGGGTTTTTAGAGCATAAATAGTGACTTTGTGGCTGAACTCTGTTCCTGATGTCAAACAGATGTCATTATGCCTCTGAGTGCTTTAAGCTTACTAAGCCCTCTTGACAAAGCATTACCAAGCTTTACAAAACAATTCCTATATAGCAATATAAAGTTATATGCTTGGTTAGTTTATTTTTAGAATTATTTTGGCTATTCACGGTCCCATGCATTTCCATATGAATTTCAGAATCATTAGGCTAATTTCTAGGACTCCTTGGTATAAATTTGACTGAAGTCACACTGGACATTGACCAATTTTAAAATAATTATCACCCTAATACAGTTGAAATGGTTTAAAATTTGACAGAGACCCTTTGTACACGGTCATAGCCCACTCCATGGAGCTAATTGAAGAACTTCCATTCACACCCGATGAAAGCTTCTTCTGGCCTGCTATTCCACACTGAGAATTCTAACCACCTTTGTCTCCCAAGACCCCAGTGTTCCTTAGACCCTTCTTCTCTTTCCTACTTCTAGATATGGTAACTGTCTCAAAAGATAAGCGATGGCAATTTAAGGCTAACCTCAATTTCTACTTTTCAGAAAGAATTTTCTTTCTTGGTCTAATGTCTTTAACACCATTGGTTCTTACATTTTGATCACCATTTGATTTCTCAGTAGGATATGGTAAATTTGACTCTTGTCACATTCTTGTGGGAAATCAAATTCAGTTATCTTTTAATGAAACTTCAGAAAAGCAGAGGGAGGACTTCATTGTTCTACCTAGTATTTGCAAACATGTCCTTTCTTTGCATAGATACTGGACTCCTTCCATAATTTCTTGTTTGGAGAACTTAAAACTAATTTCTTCTAGAGATAGATGACTTCAGACAGATTCTTTAAGTGTTCGTTTGGTTTACAGAATTCTTCACTTTGCTTTTAAATATTAAATATATTTTTCTAGGTATAAAATTCCAGATTGATTTGCTTTTCTTTATTATTTCATTCATACTCTGAATATTTATTTGTTGTCCTCTAGGATCCATTTTTCATGGTGTGTAGTCACTTCTTAATATTTTTTGTCCATAACATATTATTTTATTCATGTATGTGTCCATAAATATGCACACATTTACATGTGTCAGTTTTATTAAATACATACATATGTATAGAAATGCCTATTACATGTGGTCTTTATTATGTACATATATACACATTCATATATACATTTGCATGGTATTGGCAATAAGGAGTTGAAGTTGCTTTTGGAATTATGAGATGACCAATCACTTGATATGAGAAAAGGAGATTGCTATGAATTTAGGTAGATGGTGGGTTATTATCCTAAATCTTCTTCAAATAGATAAGAAGGAGGTAGGACATGTATGTCAGAGCCTGGTGAAGAACATTCAAGGGCCATCCTTGCTGATGATAAAAAGAAGCAAAAAACCTGGGAGTTTAAGAATCTTGAAGGTGCTGGAAAACACACAAGATGATTTCTCTCTTGAAGCTGTCATAAAAAAAATGCCTTGAGTTTTAGCTCAATGAAGCCTGCTTCATACTGGTAATACTTTATTCCACTTAATTAGTGATCATTTGTTATTTTAAGATGAAAATGAATGCAGTAAAAGACAATGTGATACTTCTCTTTCATTTCTTTATTGACTCATTTACCCATCAAATAATTCATTTATTTTAGTGGAGTAACTTGATGGCCATTTGCTTTATGACTTGAAAATCAATATTGTTTTCTATTTTGCTACTCAACTCATCCTAGATTCAGCCAGTGGAGATTTCATCAATTGATTCTTACATATTTTGACTCAGCAAAAAGTTATGACATTGAGTGTAGTGATACAATTTGTATGACAAACGACCGACAAACCTTAGAGTTGTAGATTAAAGGACTGCGGTGCCAGGCCATACTTGGGGAAAAATCAAGACCCTGTCTCAAAAGATACCTGAAAGCATGACTCAAGTAGTAGAGCTAGGAAAAGCCAATCCCTCTGTCCAAAACCTAGTTTTGATTAACAAAGAGGAATAAGAAGAATATAGAAAAATTCCAAGATAAGGAAAAGCATTAGAAAGCATTGGTACTTCATGGGTTTTCTAAAATGGGAGGAAAGCAGATCTTTCAATAAGATGAAACAGAGACTAAGTACGCCAAACCTTCAATTCAGTGACTCCACTCAGTGGCTAGCTCCAGAATACAAATCCAGATCAGATAACTTCTGTCTCACTGTTTTTCATTTTTAGTGTTTCCAGGAAGAAAGTGTTTGAGGTGTGTTTAAATGGCACATTTTTCTTTCAGAGAAGGACAGGTTGCAAGAAACAGCGGAAACAGGGCTTGGCATTTTGCAAAGCTCATTTTGGAGCAAAGCACTGAAATGGAAAGTTTGGGGAGTGAATTCAGTCAGATGACAGTAATGTAAGAAGTGGAATGATGGAAAATTAGAAGCATGGCTTGGACCTAGACTGAGAGGAGCTTTGGATGATATTCTTGGAGTGGTAGACATTGTCATTTGCTTTCCCAGCATCCACTGCATTTCTGCACATTGGCTCATTTTGTTTGACTAAGTATCTCTTTAACTCACCTTCAAACAGCTGCTCTTGATTCCCCCAATTAACAGTAATGATGGATATGTCATCCCATTGTGTACTAAACATAGAGGTGGTTATCATATTCAAACATGAGCAATCAGCCTTTCTTTACTCTCTAGATCCAATAACTGATTCAGAGCCATAGCTATGTCTCCAGAGATTTTTGTGTTTCTTGGGGAGGGGGTGGACTTACCTTGACCTATGCTTTTATTTTTGTTTTTATTGTAAAGGCAAGGTACAGTTACATAAGTAAGAAGTACATTTCTTTTAAAATAATGTCACCTCTTCCTTCATATTCTCCCAGTATTTTCCCTCCTGACCCCCCTCCCCAACAAGTTCAGTTTCAACAGTGTCTAGTGAATATCAGTGCTGCAATAGTTTACTTTTTGTCCCATCATTTCAGTGTTCCACCTTACCCTCACCTGAATACATAATCTTACATACAAGATGAAAAAGATAGAAATTTTAAAAAACAATGACAAAGGAAAAAGCAAACAAAAAGTAAAATAACCAAAAACTGTCCATTTTTTGGAGAACATTTCAATAAACATTATTTTATATGATAATATGCATATAAGTATTGAGCCTTTGTGATCCTCTCCTAAGAATATTTTTCTTTGGTCTCATTGTGTGAATATTTAGGTTATTATTTAATTTACTGTGTCCAAGTGTAATTTTTTGTTTTACTTTTTATCATGAATTGTGTTCAGTTGTAGATTTATAGGCACATTTTAATTACTGCAAATGAGGGAATCCATACAACATACTGTGTTGCTTTGGGTTGGTCAGGCTTATTTCACTGAATATAATTTTTCCAAATATTTCCATTTCCTTATTAATGGAGCATATTTTTCTGATAGAGGCATAGAATTCCGTTGTATGTATATTACTCATTTTCTTGATCCATTCGTCTATTGAGGGATATTTTGGTTGATTCCACATCTTGACTATGTTAAACAATGCTGTAATGAACGTGGTTGTGCTGGTAGCTTTGGTATGTCCTGGTTTGTGGTCAATTGGGTAAAAGTCCAGGAATGGATCATAGGCCTGAGAACCAATGGACTAGAATAGAAGACCCACATATAAACCAACAGATTTACAGCCACTTAATGTTTGGTAATGGAGCCAAAAACATAGGATGGAAGAAAGACAGCCTCTTCAATAATTGGTGCTGGCAGAATTGGCTGTACCATTTTCTGTATGCAGAAAAGTGAAACTAGATATTTATATATCACCCTGCAGCAGAACCAATTCCAATGGATGAAAAACCTCAATGTAAGGAGAGATACCAAGAAAATACTACAGGAAGGGATAGGGGAAACTCTAGGGCTTGTAGGCCTAGAGTTTCTGTATCATTCCTAAGTGATACAGAATCAAAGAAAAGCTAGATAAATGAAGGTGCATCAAACTGAAGAGTTTCTATATATAGCAAAGAATATAGCTATCAAGATAAATTTAAAAAACAAAACAACAACAAAAAAAAGCAACTATAACCACAGAATGAGAAAAGAGCTTTACTAGGTATGCATCAGGCCAGGGACTTGTATCTAAAATATATTTAGAGCTCAAAAAAATTAACCTCTCACAAAAACACATCCTCAAAAGAACAACAATCAACTAAATAAATGGGCAAAAGACTTAAAAAGAGACTATTCCAGAGAAGTAAGAATGGCTAGCAGATACATGAAGACAAGTTTAACATCTCTAGCCGGAAAAGAAATGCAAATCAAAGCAACATGAAGATTCCACCTCACTCTGGTTAAAGTGTCCATTATCAAGAAAACTAGCAATAATAGATGCTGGTGGGGATGTGATCAGAAGGGAATGCTACTACATTGTGGGAATGTAAATGTGTTCAACCACTATGGAAATCAGTATGGAGGTTCCTCAAAAGACTAACACAGGTCTTCTTTATGACCTGACCTATGCGTTTTGCCTTGCAGTTTGTTGATGCAGCCTGCAGTTTAGAAGAAAATGAGAAAAAAAACAATAACAAGGAAAGAAACCCAACACACTCATCAAAATGGATTTTTCAGATAGGTGACATATTATATACCATTGCTGGCAAATTGAAATGAGCTTGTCATTGTTCTTTGTTATCAAATTATCCTGACAGGGATCTTAGTGACAAAATGGTACATTTCTAAAGATTGTCAGACAAGTATATAATGCCATATAAATTTCTTGAGGTAAAGTCAACTGATGTGACTTCTCATTTTGAGGCAAATGCTTCTCAAATCATGTGTGGTGTGGTATGATAGGAAAATCTACTAGCACAGTAGAAAGACGTGTATGTGGGTAGGGGACTAATCTTCAGAAATAGGACTTGGACAAAATGAAGGTGAGGCTTGCATTGTTTCCAGTGTCCCAGAGTTTGAACAAAGGTGGGGATTTCAGCCATGGTTAACAAAACAAGCTCACTTGTGCATAGGATACCCACACCTCCTTTTAAAAGCCTAGGTATCACATGGAGGTCCCAGCTCCAAATGGTCTGCTGAGGTTTCTGGTGATCAGCATAAGAGCTTTGTTGGTGAGTGTGGAAAATGAAAACAAAGCAAGAAATGGTCAAGGCGAGAATAAGCCAGACAACCTAATTTCCTTCCACAGGGACTCAAGTATTTAAAATAAAAACAATTACTCATATACATAGAGCAGGTCAGCACATTTTTTCACAGAACAAGGGAAATGCACAACTCCTAAGAGGCAATGATATAAATATTTTAGCTGATAATACATCTAGGACCAAGAAGGTAAAATAAACTAGATTTAAACAAACAATTTGACACAGCACGACAAAAGGCATTTTGAAATTCTGCAAAATTGCAGATCCAATTTCTCTGGAATATACTTCAGCCTAGCAAAACCTTGACAATTATTCATGTTGGAGAACCAGGCAGAGATGCAGACAATGGGAAAACAAACACTCAATCTTCAGGTTACAAAATGCCATGATGTCCAGAAAATGCCTATGTTTTCCTCTGAAGCCTGGAGCAGGCCTATTAATCCTTAAACCTCCCTATGTATTTTTGTATGTATGTATGTATGTATGTATGTATGTATGTATGTATGTATGTATGTATGGATGCATATGCAAATATATATAACTCTAAATTATATATTATATATTTCCATTAATAATAAATATATGCTCATAATACAGGGCCTGGCTATATTAAGTTTTGTCTTTTCTATTAGTAAGACAACATTCTCTATGTTTAGAGACGTCATTCATAGATTGCCTTCTAATTTTGTTGTGTGCTACCTGAAAAGAACTTAGAAATTCCACTTCTGTTTACTGGATGTATGCCTTTATGCAACATGCTTAGCCTTTCTGATGCTCAGGGTAATTTTTTTTCCTTGTCAGTGAGGGACAATAATAGCTACCTTACATGACATTGGAGAATTTCTTTAGAGCAAAGTGTATCTTTTCCTCAAATATATCCCCAAACATGGCATCTTGTGCATAGGAAGGGTGGAGGGTTTTTTCTGTGACTCCTTCCTTTCTTCATCATCAAAAGCCAGTTTTACCTTTAAGAACAAATACTAGCTCTTACATTCCATAGGTATGTGTATGTATATAGATCTACATGTATATCTTTCAAGGTCCAATCCCATCTCCCCGCCGCCCCCCTCTCTCATTCTCTCCTCTGATCCACCGCCTGGGTGATGTCCCTGAGCCTTTTTGTGCTCAAAGCTAGAGCTCTACCCCTTGCGCCACTGTGCCACTTTCAGCTTTATTGAGTAGTTTGTTAGAGATCAGAGTTTCATGGAGTTAAATCCACGATTCTCAGCTCTCTGCCCCTGACTAGTTAGGATTATAGGCATGAGCTATCAGTGCCTGGCTAGATCAGCATTTTGCAGAAAATCCGTTTTCATCTTTAGACTTTCAACTTTCTATTCCTCAATAATAGCTGGGAGTAGAGGTGTGAGCCACTGGCACCCAGCCAGTGCCTCTTGGTATATGTCATAAAATGTCCCTGAGTCAGACTCTTAAGTTGGTGTATTCGGAAGTACAACATTGATTTTTTTTTTCATTTGAAAAAATGGGAGATCACTCAGGTTAGCTTTAGTTTCCCTGGTAAGATTGACATCTAGTCCTCAGAAAAGTAAGCCTGGAGGCTCCTCTGTATGGAATCATTTCTTCAGTAGAAGTCATGTCAGTCAATATTCTGTCTTTTCTGAACAGCTTTTTACTAGATTATTTTCTTTCTAGTCTCCCACTGGGTATCCAGCTGCTTTTAACCTTATATATCCTTCCTGTAGCCTGGGAATCTTTAGCTTAGTTCTCTGTGTTGGTGGGTTTTGTTGTTTGCTTGTCATTTTGTTTAGGGGCTTTGAAGACATATGTTCTCATTTAATCCCCTCTTTTCAGTGTTTTAGTGGTTATGTTTAAGTGACATACACAATTAGAAAGACCTCAGTTAATTAAAATCTATATTCCCATGTTGAACAACACAGGAGCATTAAAATCCTTTTGTTTTTCACTGCTCCTCAATATGGGTGCTTTTTTGTTCTATGGCATGTGAGTGGTGTCTTGGGTTGTTTTCATTTTTAACCTCAAAGGAGACACCATTAATTCTTGTTAAGAGAATGTATATTTGAATATACTCCTGTATTTATGGTGTCTTTACATCATTAGCTTTACTTCTTGGATTTTTCTCTTAGGAATACTTTTTATGTGACTCTATTCACACCCCATTTAGTATTTATGTGCACAGTGGTTTTTACTTCAGTCTTATTTTTGAAAGGTACTTTCATGGGCATCACAGACTTGCCTTATTTTCCAAAATTTTGAAAGTGTTTTCATGTCTTATTAAATTATTCTAGATCTATTTGTAATCTATTATATCCATGTTGTTTACATGCAGTCATTCATTTTATGATACATTTTTAAAGTAGTTTATTGAAGTAATAAAAACTGTAGGCAAAATCTCAGGATTGAGGTACTAAGAAAATTGAGTTTGGGGCTGCAGATTGCCATTTATGAAGCAGGTAACTTTGGCATGGTTGATATTTGGTCCAATTTGTTGTCTCTGTGAACCAGGTTGTTAATAGCCCTTGAAAAGCTGTAAGAGAGTCAAATTAAGTTGGCTAGCAAAGGTAAAATGGAAGGTATTGATATTTCCTCAGGAAATTATAACTACTATTACTATAGAACCATGCAGGTTGTATTTTAATTGCTTTATAGCTTCTCAGCTGCTATGAAAATATTACATAATATTTAATAAACAACAAAGATTTAGCTTTCAATAATCTCTTAAATAGTTAAAAATATCAACCCTCATGCCCTGTTGGTGGGAATGTAAACTAGTGCAACCACTATGGAAATCAACATGAAGGATTCCTTAAAAGCCTGACAATACATCTACCTATAAACTCATCATATTATATATGATGAGTATATTATATATATACTATATGTATATAGTAATATAATGTAGTATGTGGACTTGTTCAGCATAAACTATACACATCTGTAGAATAAGTACGAGCAACTCCCCTTATATTATTAATAAATGTTCAAAAACAAAATCAAATTTAAAAACTATATAAAGCAACTTCCACTCTAAAGTCCCTGGGGATTTGTGATCGAAGAGGCCAGGAAAGTACAATTCCATGGAATGTCAGAGCAGTACAAAACCTGGCGTTTTTGAGTAAGGACATCTGTCAGCTATTGGCTAACCTTTGGCATGGAAAATTACCCAGGAGTACGCTAAAAACACAACATGAATACATTAGGCTGTGTTATAAATATTAGATAAAATAAACAAGCTGCTCTTTTTGTGAGGCCATTTTTAGTGCTTTCATAAATCACAATATGCCTTTATTATTTTTAAATTTAGAAACTGTAACACCCTGTTGGATTTGGGTGGAATGATACAATTGTAATGATTAATGCTATAATTACAGCTTAAATGTCTACAAATTCTTATCCCCTAAAGGGGTTCAAAAATGTGTCTTGTTATCATTGACAGATATTTTACCTAACAGATACTTCAAAGAGCTGTAAGGATAGAAATCAGATGCTCATAACTAAGCTTTAAAAGAGAGCAGAAAGAAAGCAATCAAGTAGACCCTAAGAGAGGTAGCAGGCAGAAATTTGGAATCAACATATACTCATCTTTGGAATCCTTTCATCATTCTCAAGTTTCCAGATGATTAATTTCTCTGTTCTTGTAAAATAAAGAACCGGCTATGTTTAGGGGTTGAAAATAACCCTTTGGCATAATGCCATTCAAACGTTTCCTCTTTCAAACAGGGATGTATGCAACCCAATAATGCAAGCAAGCTTTTCTAAGATGCGCAGTACATTGATTTTTGAAGCTGAGATATGGAAATGAGGTTGTCTGGTTTGTCTTCCTCTTTAGCATCCCAGATAAATTATGAATCTGTATGTACAGTGCCATTCTTACTGACTTAAGTTCTCTGAAGATGGTATAAAGAAATAGTAATGCATTGAATAGTACTTTTAATATTAATAAGAAACAATATGCCTATTAGGTGTCAGAGATAACATGATGATACTCCACACTGAAGGACAGAATAAAATTAGCTATAACTTATTGAGATTTTGCTATGCTACTGAGTATTATTTTGAGTGGCTTGCACACAAACTCAAAGTAAATACATGTACATATAAACATGTGAATATCCATCTGTGTTAATATGTATATCAGTAAAATACATATTGCATATACATAATATAATACATGTAATACACATAGTATAACATGTATATATGCACTTAATTTAGAGTGGACATATATACTCACTAATGTTTATAACTATCTGGAAAATAGAGGTCACATACTTAGGATTTATGATATATGTATATACATATATATATATTATTTTTGCCAGTCCTGGGCTTGAGCTCAGGGCCTGAGCACTGTCCTTGGAGTTTCTCAAGGCTAAAGCTCTACCACTTGAGCCTCAACACCACTTCTGGCTTTTTCCAATGTATGTGGTACCAAAGAACCAAACCTGGGTCTTCGTGCATACTAGGCAACCACTCTACCATTAGGCCAAACTCCCTGCCCCAATTTATGATATATTTTAAGTACTTGTACACCACTCTAATAAAATGTTTGACACATTGTTAACTCATATATACTTCTGAAAATTATATGGAATCAACTATGGTGGCTCATAGTTGTAATCCCAGAAAAGTATGATGTAATGAGAATGCAGTCCAGAGTTGCTTTAGAAGAAAAGCATAAGACCTATCTGAAACATAATTAAATCTAAAAGGGATAGGGGCTGGGAGTTTGGCCTAGTGGTAGAGTGCTTGCCTAGCATCATGAAGACCTGGGTTTGATTCCTCAGTACCATATACATAGAAAAAACCAGAAGTAGTGCTGTGGCTCAAGTGGTTGAGCTCTTGTCTTGAGAAAGCCCAAAGATAGTGCTCAGGCCTGAGTTCAAGTTCCAGGACTGGCAAAAAAGGGGGCTGGGAACATTGTTCAAGTTATAGAGAACTTGCTTAGGAAACACAATCCCTAAAATCATTCCCAATAGAGCTTCCCTAAAAGAAATAATACAGAGAAATCCCATGTACCCTCTATCTACTTTCCTTCAATAATAGAAATATGTAATTTCTAATATTTGAAGCTCTAATATTTATATTAGCAAGTGCTATCTATATTCTTCTGACTACCAAAGATTTTCATTCATATACTTGTAAGTATGCGCACATTCATGCACATTACCTACATGTGATATTATCACACATAGACTGTTGTTTATTCATCATGGTCCAGAAAAGAAGCAAGTTCATCATTGTCACGGTTAGTGTGTGCATGGGGGTGGTCTTTTAATGAATGTATTCATATTCTTCCTCCATCATCCCATTCCTCATTCCTAGCAGTCATCCATCATTTCTTCATCTCTTCCATCCTGACACATCAGGGACATTATAAAAACAGAATTGTACACCACACTGTATTTGAGATTTAGCTTTTTTTAATTTGACATTTATACGAATCGTACCAAAGGTTCATTTTTATTATAGAATAATCTTCCATGGCATTGATGTTTATCCAATCTCCATTAACTCCATCTGGATTGGTTTTCTTTTGCAGCTATGACAAATAAGTCTGTTATGAACACTCATGTACAGCATTTTATGTGAAAGTAACTTTCTATCCTCAGTCATAAATGTCCAATGGTACAATTTCTGAGTCATATGGCAATCACTTATTTCAGTTCAACAAGAAACATTTCCATGGCAGCTGTGCCATTTTAGATTTTTACCAGCAATAGATGAGTGTCCAGTTTCTTGAAACTTCACTGGTATTTGCTACTTATTATCTTTCATAGCACGTTTATATTTGTTAGCATATATTAATTTTACAGGATGAGAAGCTTTCTAATGACATTATCATACATGCACAACATGTTTTTATATTGACTACTCTGTTATATTTTACCCCCACTCCTATGTGATTCCCCACTGTCAGCCTAGCTATCAGAAAGTCTTCTTTCTGCCTCTATCCATCTCCTGCATCACATTTCACTTTGCCTCTTCTCTTATTTTTTTATGTCTTTTCTTTCTTATCCTTTTCTTTCATTTTTTTGGTATTCTTCTCTTCTTATTCTCTCTTTTATCCGTTCCTTATCTTTCATTCATTTGTTGATATGGCTATGAGCTTATTTGTTTAGTGCACAAATTCCTGTTAATTGAATGTATCATGACACGTTATTTAGTTTGATGTTCAAATTGTCCCATTCGAGGGGCATTGATCATACTTTCAAACTGACCCCTGTGACATTTTTTGACATCGTTTATGATTTATTATATTGCATTATTCTGTAGTCATTTTGTTACATCTTTACATTTTCTCATTCTTTCCCCGACTCCAGCATGGAATCAGCCATTTCTCTAAGGGCTTTTCAATCCTGATATTAGGAGAATTTAATCTAGAAGCCAAAATTATGTGACTGTCCGATGTTCTCAGCACTGTTGCTCTGTTGTTGGTAAATACTTCCCAGTGAACAAAGGCAGGAGAAATGTATAGAAACATACATGAATAGGTTCACATGGACACACACAGATACATGTTGGCTGTGATAGTTACTCATAAGAATTCTCGTGGCTGCCTTAGGTGTTTACAGTTGGTGATGGCTCTTGCCATTGACAGAAAATTATATCCCCTTTACTTTTGAATATCACTAGATTTGTGACTCATATGTGAAGACAACCATGATGCTGTTTGGGTATAGAATTTGGTTTAGAGCAAAGTCTGCAATTTCAGCTTGGTTCCCTGGAATCTACTCCAAGAAGCTCATCTTCCCTCAAGACTCCAGAAGGCTCCAGCCTGCTTCTGTGGTATCCCCCTGGTTATTGGGTCTTCCCAGAAGAGGCCAGGTTACTCTGCAGAACTGTGCTTGTGGTCCTCCCCTCACCAGCATTAATCCACACTATCTGTATGTGGAAAAAGTGATAATTCTGGGCCACTATGGGTGGTGATTCAATCTAGTATATCAATGTGCTTTCTAGACATCTATATTTTTTTCATGTTGGCAAATCATTTCTCCCCACAGGGGGAGAAACTGGATCCCATTATTTTCCAATTATTTACACATTAACTTAATCATTTGACTTTCCTTAGTATAAATTGTCTTCCAAACAGAGGCTTCATCCTCTACTGTCTTTCTAGTTTCTTGTGTTTGATTCCCTGCTGTTTCTTGCCCCGCCCACCTTGACTACATGTATAAAGATCTCTGTTCCAGCTATATATCCTGACTTAGGGAAAGTAAGAGTAAAGTTGAAAATTCTGTTGTCACTTCTATTTTCTTAGAGCAGACAATAAATCTCAATTCCAAAATTTGACCATGGTTGGCAAATCACAGCCCTACAGATATGGCTGTGAATATTTTATAACTGATTCAACAGAGGAAAATTAACCATCAGAAAAAAAATCTCCATCAGAAGTGAATTCCTCTATGCATTTTTCAAGCAAGGCTCTCTACCTTCTGGCTTTATTGGTTATCAGAGCGTCTGCTAGTCATTTTACTGATATTCCCATAAAATGTCTCTCCATCACTGTCCGTAGTGGTTTTCAGTCTGCTCAACTGATTTCACACTGAGACTAGGGAAAAGTAGAATGTGAGTGCAATACACCCTTCATGGATAACCTTTCAAAATACCTGGATGAGGCTTCTTGAAGAATCGAGGGTTGCACAACAGTGGCTGGGCGTGCGTGCCAGAGGAATTCTGTTTTATTACGCACAAAATGATCCTGTTTTTACAACCTTAAGAGCAGCTCTTAGGATACGTACGCACTTTGAAATGAGAAGTGTTGTTTATCAAGTGTGTAGCCTTTCTTTTTAATGCAATATTTAACTGAATTTCAATCCCAGTTTCCTGTTTAGGAGTTCCATAATACTGGTCAAATCAGTCCCTTGTCCCAGCCTTAAATTCATGGGGAACAAAATAAGGATTGAATGGGTGCTTGCAGAACATGGCAAATGTTCTTAGACTTCAAGGGAAATTTCTTTGCAAAGAAAGGCTCTTTGTTCAAATCGTATTGATCGTTGGGTCCTTAGGAGTTTTGTGCCTCCTTCATTTGTGTTTATGGATAATTTCCAGCCAATGTTGATTTAGTGATTTAGATTTTTTTTTCTTGTCCCTTGCAAGATTTGTCTTTGTATAGAATTTTCCCAAATGATAGCCTCTGCTTCCCTTATGTCTATAAGAGACTGAACTAACTTGAATTTTCAAGTTAAGAATCCCAGTTAGAGGGGCTGGGAGTTTGGCCTAGTGGTTAAAGTGCTTGCCTAGCATGCACGAAGGCCCGGGTTTGATTCCTTGGTACCACATACATAGAAAATAAGCCAGAAGTGGTGCTGAGGCTCAGCTGGTAGAGCTCTAATCTTGAGAAAGTCCAAGGACAATGCTCAGGCCCTGAGCTCAAGCCCAGGACTGGCAAAAAAAAAAGAATCCCAGTTAGAAATAAACAGTGAACTAGCAGTGAGCACTGTGGCTCAAAGTGGTAGAGCACTAGCCTTGAGCTGAAGAGCTCAAGGACAGCGCCCAGGCCCAGAGTTCAAGCCCCACAACTTTGAAAAAAACCTCATTGAGCCTGGAGTTTGGCCTAGTGGCAGATTGCTTGCCTAGCATGCAAAAGACCCAGGTTTGATTCCTCAGTACCACATACATAGAAAAAAGCCCTAAGTTGTGCTGTGGCACAAGTGGTAGAGCTCTAGCTTTGAGAAACCCCAAGGACAATGCTCAGGCTTGAATTTGAGCACCAGGACTGGCAAAAAAAAAGAAAAGAAAAAAAAAAGAAATACCCAGTGAAACTTTAAAAGGAAAAATATAGGCTTCCCTGGTGTCAACTTAAGGAATTAACATGCATCATATAAAGCTAGAACATGCTTATTTGTTATGTCCAAAAGTGCAAATGCAATTTAGGCTGTAATCACTCCATTAATGACTATTACATGATTCAGAAAACAATCTTAAAGAGATGCATGCCATGGTAACCAAAGATTTTATCTAGGGAGATAGACATACATAGGTTCCAATGTCCCCATTTCCATGTGCTTACCTGGGTAAGGTTTTAAACTAAATATCTTTCAACTTTTCCTGAGAGATAAAGATAGCCTCACTAGGATTCATAAGTTAGTTTTAGGCTAGCTGAGACTCTTCTGCCCAAACACATAACTACAATGAACACATGTGCGTAAGTGTGTGTACACACACACACACACACACACACACACACACACACACACACAGTAGATCAACTTGTTTCAAATCTCCAATGTTGTTCAATGTGGTAGAAGCCCAGGATTCTATGAGAAGAGGTATCAATGTTCAAGAAGTAATGTATCCACTACCTGACAAATGTAGCTGTAACACCTCTATACATTACCCTGAAACTAAAATACAATTAATAAAAAAAGAGGTCCAGGTTCTGCTCACCATGTATGACTTTCTGGGAGATGCCTAGTTTCCCTTTGGCTCCGTTTCTTTTCACCTCCTTCTTCCTATCACTACATTACTTTCAGTATCATTTCTCTTTCAGTTGTGAAAACAGTGGCAGCAAAATTTCTCTGCGTTCCAAGTAAATTTGGCAAACGTGACTGAGAATGTAGGAGACTTTCCCAGAAGGCCAAGCCATGTCTCATCCTCGTCCTCAGCTTCTCTTTCTTCTGTCCCAGGCACATTCTCCAACCTACAAAGTCACCAGCACCTAGAAACGAGCATATTACAGCTGCTTTTCAGGTTGTAATGCTAAGGAGGCTTACGCAAAGGCACTCAAGTTCTCCGAACAATAAGATGATGCCTGTCTGTTAGGCCCCGCCCTCCTTTGAACATAGTTGTGGGGTAAGAATTACATGCAGACAGTCATGGTTTGCTGTCTGCCTTTGTTTCTGCCCTTGCTACACATGTGAGGCACTTACTTAATGGAGAAGTAACTTCTCTGACATGTGCAGCTCTCACATCATCTGTGACACAGATTCACAGATGCAGCTCAGCTACCCTGTCTTTCTGGAGTTGTTAATACTGTGTCTGCAAAGGCAGCTCAGCTGTGTCTACGGCAAACTAGCCATTATCCACCACAAGGCTTGCATTCAATTTAGTATATAAGTGCAAACATAGCTAGGGAAAGACATCTGAGTTTCAGGGGTTCAAATGTCTAAAATCTGATTCTGAAATAGTAGCAGTAATGGAATGACAATCAGATACTTTCTGTACAGTATCTTTAATTTTATTTGCATCTTTCTGCACTCCAGAGAGGGAAACTGAGGCTTAGAGAGAAAGTACCTGAGTTGAGATTTTAATTCAGAACTTGATGCCATAAAAGCCAGAGTACAAGCTATGTTATCACATGTGTATCTATAGAAATGAAACAAAATGTTTAATGTAGGTTCTCTAAATCATATACTGGTTTAAAATAATTCTCATGAAAGTCCATGCAGATCTGAAAATATAGCAAATGTAAATCAATTATATTTTGTCTGGTTGTTGAACTTAATTGAATCTGCCTGGATGTAACATACATGGTATATCTCTTTTCAAAACATAGCTTATTTTTAAAAAGGGATGAGTGATTCAGGGTTTTTTTTCACAATCTCATCATGACTAATTGTGTAATAAGACTGATTAATTTTATAAATTTATCAGGAAAATGGCAGGACAAATAGTCCCTTGGATAAGCTATAGATGATTCACCTACTTGGGACTCTGTGACCCAAGGAAACAGACAAATATTTGTGACAGTTCCTGTCTTAATAATGCTTACTGCCAATTTGGAAGAAGTACACAGAGTCATAAGTGAGTATGATACATGGAAAATATATAACAGAAAGGCCTTCAGTCACAGATACAATTGACATTTATATATTACTTTACAGCCTATAAAATACACAGTTACTGGTCCATTTATTACTCATAACAAATTCATGAGGAAAATCTTATTATCCTCATTTAATGGATGAGTGAATTTAGACTCAAAAGCCAGGCAGGAATGCTTGAAAGGAGGCCATCAGATCAGACAGATTCACAAGTTAAAATCTCCTGTCCTTTAATTTCATTCTTTGCCTATTATATAATAATAGAGGAAGGCACATGAATAAACATTACACAGTTTGCGACAATGAATGAGTTTAATCAATAGTGGAAAGACAAAGATATCTGTAGAAGTTGATGCTCAACCATTTGTTCAATTGATGTTTCTCAGGTTCTTATAGTGTTCCAACTAAATGTGATTGGGTATGTGTGAATGAAGACGGCGTGAGTCCCAAGTGGGCTGGACAGTGTAGACCTGCAGGGAAGAGAGGAATTAGGAAAGCCTAGGCTCTCACCACTTTTAGGTCCACCAGGAGGAGGAGGCAATCAAGAATTACCTCTCAAATTGACCTAAGCCTTGTGTTATTACACGATTTTTTAAGCAAATTCCAGGATGCCAGGCACATATATCCTCAAATCACTGTTCAGAGGTCCTGTTAACATATAAGGGAAATTCTTCCCTCCCACTCAGTGGTTTTTATGGTCTTATATCTCACACTGGCACCTTCTTATCTAACATATTCTGCACTTTACTGAGTTACTGACTTTTTTTAAAATTCAGAGATGAGGCTGGTTGGATAGTAAAGCCAGCAGTATCTAAATGCTTGGTGATATCCACTTCTCATTTCCAAATTTCCTCCTTCTGAGGGAGGGGAGGAGAAGGCTTATTATGTTGGCAAGAGTTGGTTTTGAAAGTTGAGGCTTAAATAACTCTTCCTCTACTATGGTATCTTTGCCCTAGGTTATTTTTTTTCATTAAAATACCTTTCTTAGGCCCTTGATGCATACAGATAGTATATGAAGATTATATATGTATAACTCACAAAAGATATAATCAGCACTTTGCAACTCAGTACCTAACCAACTAAACCTGACCCCTTGATCAATATCTGTTGCTAGGCTCCATCCTTTTGCAGCCAGTGATTCAATCTTTACCCAAGTAGTATGTGAAAAAGTTCTTTAACATATAGGTGGTATTTTGACACTTAACAAAGAAAGTCTTCTTTTGTCCCTATTACCAATGATTTCTATTTCCATGAGATACTTCATCTTAGCATTCTGAATATTCATCTCCATTTTTCTCAATTACACATATATACATTATATTTATTATATATACATCTATTATAATGTAAATATACAATATGATTAAGTATATATGTATGCATCCAGACATGCATAATTATGTTCAATATACATACACAATTATATTTTATATGCACATATATAGCACACATTTAAAGTCTTGCATTGTTCATTACTTTCTTTTTTTTTTTGCCAGTCCTGGGCTTGAACTCAGGGTCTGAGCACTGTCCTTGGACTTTTTCTCAAGGCTAGAGCTCTACCACTTGTGCCTCAGCACCACTTCCAGCTTTGTTATTTATGTATTTTTTATTGTAATTAATAGACGGGTTACATCATATTTGCCAGATGGAAGGTACATTAGTTCACATACATTGATACCCTTTCACATGTCTTGGTCCCTACTTCCAGCTTTTTTATATGTATGTGGTACCAAGGAATTGAACCCGGGTTTTCATGCATGCTAGGCAAGCACTCTACCACTAGGCCAAACTCCCGGCCCTGTCCATTACTTTTTAGGCACATCTGGGGAAGATGTGGCTGCTTGTTGTAATGTGCCCTGGGATGCTTTTTATTCCCTAAACTTTTTGGAAGCATTCTATCATAGTTTTGAATTAAATCAACATTGAAGACATTTATACTTAGTCAGTGTAAATATTTTCAGAGATGAGCTATAAAATATGACATAATTTTCCTTTCTTTATATTAATTTTCTTCCTCTTGAATTCAACCTAGCCTCATTAATCCATTTGTTCAGTGATATATTTCCTAAATCTGTAAATATTTACCAGAACAATACTATTTTTGACTATTAACATTTCTATACTATTAAACTCCATTTGTAGGTCTATGTATCTACATATCTGTGTATCTAATTATTTTTCTTTATCTAGTATCTACCCCTCTATCATATAAATGTAAGTATATATGATCATTGATCTTTCTAACTCTTACATGTCCATCTCCCATCTATTTGTAGATCTTTCTCCTGGGGACCACTATCCTCAGGTTCCAAACTAATTGCTTTCCAGTTTTTCAAACAATTATTGGCTTTGAATTTCTCTCCACTGTCACCTTCCCAGTTATTTTTGCTTTGTCTCTCCAGAATAAGCTACTATTTTGTGATTTCCATCCTTTACTCATTTATATTGTGGTTCCTCATTGTATTGAGATATGTGTAGGTTCTGAGTAATGTTTTCTATACTATAATACCAATCTGTGCTTTCACCCTTGTATGGCCAAGAGCCTAGATACTATGTGCTGTAAGTCCTTAATTTTGGAATGTTGAAGACATGTCTCTATGTTCATTAGCATCTGTTGTCCTGTTGACAATAGTGAAGTCATTTCTATCTTCAATACTTTGTTCATGAATCCCATTTTCTTTCTTTCTTTCTTTCTTTCTTTCTTTCTTTCTTTCTTTCTTTCTTTCTTTCTTTCTGAAAAATTCTTATGGTCTTTCCAGTATATTCAGTGTTTAGAAATTCAAATTTGGTATAAATTTACTTGTATTTATATAAATCATACACACAGTTATTTCCTTCCACCCTTTGTGGCATTGGTCTTTCAACTCACGGCCTCACACTTACTAATTAAGTGCTCTGTCATTGAGTTATGCCTACAGCCTCCTTGTCTTCTTTATATAAGTCTTGCTAGTTTTTCTTTCTGTTGGTCCTCTTAGATTATAACATCTTTTATCATAGTGTCCATATATTTACCTATTTGCTCTACTTTCTAAGATAGTCTGCCAATATAATTTTTAATTCAATTTGAAAGTATTTTTTGAGTAGCTACCACCACGTAAATTTCCAGTAACTATTTTTCCATTCTCAGATTATGCCAATTTGTGACATTATATTACTGTTTACTGGATGTAAGAATTTCCTTGCCCATTAATTAACTACTTCTGATTACAGTTTTACATGGTAGGTTTTGTCTTTTATGAAAAGTCTCTCCAAGAATGCCTTGGAATACTAAGTTATTGGTTTGTATTTAAGAATAATGAATGAATATGATGTGAGTACCATTTGTTGACAGCCTCCCTGTGTGGTGAGCTGTATTCTTAAGGGCATTACCCTGTGTTATTTCATTGATCTAATCAGTATCTTGGAGATAAACTTTGCACCACCAAAATATTCTGTATGTGTTTAGTGTATTAAGAAAAGGGAGATAGTGTGGAGTATCTAGCTACCCTTTACTCAATTTCATTTATTTTCAAAGTGAAATTTTTCTTAGCTTTTGCTTGATTGGCCTCTGCATTTTAGAGTGCTTTAAAAAATCTATATTTCCATATAAGTGATGGTTTTGCCTCATTCCTGAATCATGAATGATGATTGCTCATGAACCTATATAAAAACCTCATTCTATCTGCATACTTTCTACCTTACCTAGTACCTACAGTTTTTTTCTTCCCAAGGTTCAATGGCACAAATAAACTTGATTTTTTAACTGTAATTCCTTTTGAAAGACACTAGGGTTTCAGGATTTTCCAGTCTGTTAGATTAGGTACTACTTAGCCCATCTGTTTCTATCTTCTGAAGATCTGTTAATGCTTCTTTTTCATTTCATCTTGTTTCTGGCTTTCTTCACCCTCATGAATTTATACACTTTAATTATTTATCATCTTCAGGGTGATTCAGAAGAAAATCTAGGGAAACACATGTGTTAGTTTGCCATTTTAGCTGGAATTCTTCTGTCCTGTATTGATATATTATGAATTTGCATGAGGCGAATTACATGAGTAAAGGCTATTTAAATACTATGACTGCACATGAGGATAACAGAAAGGAATCATCAGAATTCAGCTAAAATTCTGAACTATGTTTTTTTACTATTCTTTCTTATAGGAAATATTCCGCCAGGCATTTTTAAGTCTCATGTGTCTTCTGAACAATGCCTAAATAAAGTTTTGTGAGAAAAGAGCATATGATTTTACAAAATCCTGGGTGAATTTTATGTCAGTGGCAGTTCGTCGGTTTTAGGGCACATTTTTGGAAAGGAGACCTCTGTAACTGAAGTGTTTCCTGAGAAATGGCTTTGCACTTGCAACAGACAGGATGAGTGAGCTAATCAGTGTAACTTGATTGATTGATTGTGTGTGTGTGTGTGTGTGTGTGTGTGTGTGTGTGTGTGTGTGTATTTGCTGGAGGTGAGATGTAATGAGTATTATTGCATCATT
The DNA here is from genome assembly GCF_031878675.1 of Megascapheus bottae. Lineage (NCBI taxonomy): Eukaryota > Metazoa > Chordata > Mammalia > Rodentia > Geomyidae > Megascapheus > Megascapheus bottae. The sequence goes on along the minus strand of NC_143511.1, from coordinate 74,962,081 downwards.
TGTAAAGAAATGACAATACCTGGAAAAGTTATGTTAGGTATGTGTGGTCCAGAGAGACAAAGATTGAATGTCTTACTTTCTAGCAAGCAAGAAAGAGCTTCTGAATTTATAAGTCAATATACTAGGTGGGATGACGTGTATACAAATGTATTAGCTGAAATATGGTAGATTCAAGGGAGAACTCTAAATTCTTTAGAAAGGCAAAGTCAAAGTTCACTTAATGAACAACAGAAAAGGCATAATTGTGGGGGGGAGAAGTAGACAAGTGAAAAGGAGAACTGTGGAAGAATACAGTCAAGAATTCAAAGTATATCTTACCAATTAAAAGTATGATAAGAGCTGGGGTAGGAGGAACGGATGAGAATGTTGAAAAGGGAGACATTAATGAAGATCTGCTGTATTCAAAACCTGCTTTGCAAAATGACAACTCCTTTATATGATCACTTAAACAGGGGAAAGAAATGGAAATGCCTCAGACAACTGAAAATATTTAATTATATAAACTATGGGTCAATGGAAAGTGAAGAAGAAATCAAAACCATTGGGGGATCATTGATCAACATGGTTGAAAGGATCCTCCAATTTTAACTTTCGAAATGTATCTCTGGCTATAAATTCTAAAATTTAATATAGAAGGGCATGGGTACAAGAAGGAAACTTAGGAGGCTATGATAGATATGTCACGAGGAAGAGCCTGGATCACAGCTCACTTGGTTGTATGTTAAAGAGAAATGAGTGAGTTTTAGGAGGGATAGGCAGATGATGCAGAGACTAGTCGGCAATCTGAGAAAAGACACAAAATTGGAGGCTTCTTATCATTTTAATGGTTAATTTGATTTGATTGACACTTCAAAGAATATTACTTGTGATGGAATACATTCAGAAAAAGATTAGTTATTCATGTAGAATCTGAGATACTTAGAAGTTAGCCAAGTTGAAATTTCATGAGAGGACGTGGATGAGACAGACAATGAAGTCATGGGTTCTTCTAGGCTGAGAGTGTATCTGAGGGAATAAAGGCTGTAGTTGAATTCAGGAGGGAGAATGACCATGGAGATGATTTCACATTCATTTTAGAGGAGAACAATTATTTTAGCAGACAGGGGCAGAGGGAACAATTTCCATAAAACTGCTTTCCTACAGGAGATCAAAAGAGCTCAATAAAATATTAACAAAGCCAAATGAGTAGAATATTACAAGAAAAATGTAGCAGTTATTTAGATACAGTTGAAAGTCATCAATGGATTTACAAGTTCATTGATGATTGTCTTCACTGAGTTTCCGGAATTATGGCAAATTTTTTAACTGGTGATGGTTGGAAAGTAATGAACAAGAGAACCTATACAGAGAGCTCTTAGAGATCAGATTTTCCAGAAAGCTGATGGAGGAGAGAAAAAGAGCAAAATACTAGAGGATAAGAATGAAGGAGGAAAGATGGCACCTAGACAATAGGGACACTGCCTAGCTCTCTCTCACAAAAAGAGAGAACCAGGGAGTCCTACAAGCCAACTACCTTAAGAAATCCACAACAACAAACTCAAAAAGCAACGGAGAAGGACTCAAACTGGAAAAGAAATCCAGATAAAGCTCACATCCAACTTTCTTAAAGAATTTGGAACGCTAGGACCCCTCCCCCACCCCTCGCTGCCGGCTCTGAGCCCCGAAAAGCGGCGGCGGAGCGCACCAGGCCAGGCAGCCCCGACCGCTGCAGAAACCAGCATTGGACCGGGCCAGCGAGCCTCAGAAGCAGCGAAACCAGAACAGCAAGCAGCGGAACCCAGACGTGGAACACAGGCGGCAGAGGAGACCCGAGGGGAGTGAAAGACTCCCCACCACTGTGGAGCACCCACAGACAGAATGCAGAGGCGTGAGTAATACAGCGGGTCCCCAAACCCATCGGGAAATCAGAGTGGGTGCCAAGTAATAGAACTTAACTCAGACCCCTTCACCCCGCCCGAGAAAGACTGGCAGGAACAGGGAGGCAAGGAAGTTAGAATCCTGTCCCTTCCCTCAACAGCCCCCTACCTCAGGCCATTGATTGGAGACTGACAGGCGGCTATGCCAGCACCCCACCAAGGGAGGCGGAGCTGTCCCAACTCCCACCCGCCCAACAGGCTCAACTCCCAGCCTTCTGACTGGAGACTGACAGGCCGGCTCCTCTAAGACTCAGCACCCCACCACGGGAGGCAGAGCTGTCACAGCTCCCACCTACCCAACAGATTCCTCTCCCAGGCTACTGGATCTGGAGAGTGGAGGGCACTGAGTCCCTGCCTTACAGCAGTGAGTGGGGTGTGCGGGAAAATAGGAGCCAGCATCTGTCCCCCTCAAATCTTGAGTGGGACATCCTCCAGCTGGGAATCCTGAGCAAGACAGCACCGAGGGGCCCCCCACAGTCACAGACTCTCTGACAAAGCAGTGGAAACACAGAAGGGATCTGAAGGGCCCACCAGCAGCCAAGCTCCCCTTCTGAGAATCAGAAAGGCGTGGCTCTGCCCTTGAAGCCCACATCCTCAGCTGGGCCCCACCCCTGGGAACAGAGCGATCTCCTGCTGGTCCTGCTGGGAGCCCCTGGAAACTCTCAAACCCCAGACCCTTGGCCGGGGGCCGCCCCTGGAAGTAGCACAGGAAAACATCTGCCCAGCACGCTCAGACTGAAGCTCGCAGATCCATCCCACTGCCCACTGTGAGGCCACTGGTTGGGCTGAGAGCTAGTCATGCAGCAACACATAAGTTTTATCTAATACTTTCCAAACTTTGTACTCAAATATGCTACATACTTACCAATTTAGGTCAGTTATCCTTACGCTATACCTTTTCTTCATTACTATAATAATCTTACACTCCTACGTTAATCCTCTTGTACCTCCCATGATCTCTCTCATTCTATTTTTCTATCTCTGGTCCTCTGTTCGTCTTTCAACCCTTATACTGCACGGATCTACACTTGATGGCTGTTGAGCAATACTGTATATCTAGGTGTTCAATTATACTCTGGGTTCAGAGGGACTTAAATACAATAGAGATTGGATTGAGAGGCTTATTGTTTTGGTCATAAATCGCTTATCAGTGGTTGTATTAGACTGGTCTGTAAGTGCACAAAAAGAAAGAGTGATAACACCAATCAAAAATTGTGAACATCTAGTGTCTGCCAGCTACAGAAGTCTAGGTTGCTTATATCTGAAAAACTATAATCGTGTTTAGTATTAATCTTGCTCCCATTTTCAAATGGGCAGAACAAAAAACTCAAGAAAAATGTCAAATCAAGGAATAACATCCCCCACCCAATATAAACATACAATGGAACAGTCACTGGCAAACCTAGAGGAGAGTCTTCCAAGTGCCATACAAATGCAATTGATAAACATCATTAATGAAAAGTGTGAAAATATAAAGAAAGAAATAAGGGAGGAAGCCATATCTGAACAAGAGGAAACCATAAAAAAGGTGATGTTAAAAAGAAAAAGCCATAAAGGAGGCCATAATAAAGGTTTTTCAAAGAAAAATGGATGAATTCATAGAATCCACAAATAAAAAGGTGACCGAACTCCAGCAAATGTCCAAAGAAAATAAAGCTACTGAGCTAACCACTCAAATGCAAATCAAGGAGCTAAAGAAATCCATACATGATCTAAAAGAAGAGATGCAAGGCATCAAAAATGAGCAATTAGAAGCAAGAGAGATAAAAAAATAAAGTAGATAGCTTTGATAGTAAGTTAGACAATGCAGAAGAGAGAATTTCCGGGGCTGAAGATAATTTAGTTGTTATAGAGAAAGAACAGAAAATGAGTCAATCCAAATCTAGGAAAAATGAGAGAGCGCTTCAGGAGACCAACATACAATTAGGAAGCCTAATTTAAGGCTAATTGGTATTGAGGAGGGTCTGGAGAAAGAGGCCAGTGGTATTGGAAATATACTTCAGGGAATCATCTCAGAGAATTTCCCAAATATCCAAAAGGGCAGGCCCATCCAGATACAAGAAGCTTTTAGAACCCCAAACAGACCTGACCAGAAAACAACATCCCACTGACACATTGTAATCTGAATTGGATCAATAGAGATCAAAGAAAGGATCCTAAAGGCAGCCAGGGAAAAGGATAAATAACCTATAAAGGCAAACCAATCAGAATAACCCCAGATTTCTCAGCAGAGACCATACAAGCAAGAAGTGACTGGAAGCATATATGTCATGCCCTGAAGTCAAATAACTACCAACCAAGAATACTGTACCCAGCTAAGCTCTCATTCATAACTGAGGGAACAATAAAAACATTCCATTCCAGAGAAAAGCTGCAACAATACGTAGCAAGAAAACCAACACTACAGAAAATTCTTAAAGATGTTCTACACATAGAAAACTAAAATAAATGCAATATAGGGAAAGAAATGGCACCTAAACATCATACCATCAAAGGACCACAAGAACTGTCAAGACACAGGCCCTAATAAAAGCTTTTAAAAATGGTAGGACCTAATAAATATCTCTCAATCCTAACTCTCAATATCAATGGACTTAACTCTCCAATTAAATGGCATAGTCTGTCAAAAAGCAAGATCCATCATTTTGCTGTCTTCAAGAGACACGCCTTACCCAATAAACAAACATCTTTTGAAAGTAAGAGGCTGGAATGAACTCTATCAAGCTAACGGCCCCCATAAACAGGCTGGAGTTGCCATCCTCATATTAGATAAAACAGACTTCAAACTAAAATTAGTAAGAAAAGACAAAGAAGGTTACTACATACTACTAAAGGAATCTTTCCTCCAGGAAGACATAACGATCCTAAATATCTACACACCCAATCCCGGAGCTCTGAACTTCATCAAGCAAACTTTACTTTCACTGAAACCATACATAGATCGAAACACAGTGATTGTTGGTGACTTTAACACACCACTCTCGCCTATGGACAGAACAACAAGGCAAAAACTCAATAGAGAAACCTTAGAACTGAAGAACTATATAGGCCAACTAGATCTAACAGACATCTGCAGAATATTCCACCCAGCAACAACACAATATATGTTTTTCTTAGCAGCACATGGAACATTTTCCAAAATAGATCACATCTTAGGCCATAAAACAAACCTGGACAGATTCAGAAACACTGAAATTATTCCCTGCACGCTCTCGGACCACAAAGGCATCAAATTGGAACTGAACACCCATCCACCAACGAAAACCCTGTAACTCATGGAGACTGAACAACACATTGTTGAATCACCAATGGGTCATCGAAGATATCAGAACAGAAATCCAACAGTTTATGAAATTTAACAAAAAGGAGCACACAAAATACCAACTCCTTTGGGACACAGCAAAGGCAGTACTCAGAGGAAAATTTATAGCGCTGAGTGCCTACAACAAGTTGGAAAAATCGCAAACCAACAAGTTAATGTCTCACCTTAAACTCCTGGAAAAAGAGCAACAAACCAACCCTAATCCCAGTAGAAGGAAGCAAATTATTAAAATCAAAGCAGAATTAAATGATTTGGAATCCAAAAAAAACTATAGAAAGGATCAACAAACAAGGAGTTGGTTCTTTGAAAGAATTAACAAAATTGACAACCCCTTAGCAAATCTTACCAAAAAAAGAAGAGTGCATACCGAAATAAACAAAATCGCAGACAAAAATGGTAAAAATCAAGACAGAAATTACCAAGATCCAGAATATCATGAGGGAATACTTCTCAAACCTTTACGCCAAAAAATTTGAGAATCTAGAAGAAATGGATGAATTCCTAGCCAATATTAACATACCCACACTGAACTAAGAAGAACTAACCCAACTAAACAGGCCTATTTCAAGCTCTGAAACAGAAATGGCAATAAGAGAACTTCCACCTAAGAAAAGCCCAGGGCCAGATGGATTCACAGCTGAAATCTATAAGGTCTTCAAAGCAGAGCTCACACCAATACTCCTCAAGCTCTTCAACAAAATTGAAAATGAAGGTTCTTTACCAAACTCATTCTATGAAGCCAGTATAACCCTCATCCCCAAACCAGACAGATTCATCAAAGAAAGAGGACTATAGACCTGTTTCTTTGATGAACATCGATGAAAACTTCTCAGCAAAATACTGGCCAACCGTCTATAACAACTCATTAAAAAAAATTATACACTATGATCAAACTGGATTCATCACGGGGAGGCAAAGCTGGTTCAACATACGTAAATCAATTAATATAATTCAGCACGTCAACAGGAGCAAGGACAAAAATCACATGACTGTCTCAATAGATGCAGAAAAGGCAGTTGACAAGATCCAGCATCGCTTTATGTTAAAAGCTCTGGAGAAACTAGGAATCCATGGAACATTCCTCAATATGATAAAGGCAGTGTATGACAAACCCACTGCTAGTATTACACTTAATGGTGAAAATCTAAAGCCATTCCCTCTAAAATCAGGAACGAGACAAGGATGCCCACTCTCTCCACTCCTCTTTAACATAGTATTAGAATTCCTAGCGAGTGCAATAAGGCAAGAAGCAAGCATAAAGGGGATCCAAGTAGGGAAAGAGGAAGTAAAACTATCCCTCTTTGCAGATGACATGATTCTGTGTTTAAAGAATCCTATAGACTCTACTCCCAAGCTCCTTGAGCTGATTCAAAACTTTGGAAGGGTAGCAGGCTATAAAATTAACCCTCAAAAATCAACTGCCTTCCTCTATTCCAACAGTGAGAGGAACAAGGCAATAATCAGGAAAGCAACTCCTTTCGCAATAGCCTCAAAGAAAATAAAGTACCAAGGAATTAGCTTAATTAAGAATGTAAAGGACCTTTTTGATGAAAACTTTAAAACTCTGAAAAAGGAAATTAAAGCAGAACTAAGGAAATGGAAAAACCTCCCATGCTCCTGGATTGGTAGAATCAACATCGTGAAAATGACAATCTTGCCAAGTGCTATCTACAAATTCAACGCAATACCCATCAATATCCCAATGTCATTCTTTAAAGAAAGAGAAGAGGCAATTCAAAATTTCATATGGAATAATAAAAGACTCCGTATAGCAAAAACACTTCTTAGCAGAAAGAACAGCGCCGGAGGAATTTCAATTCCAAACTTTAGACTCTATTGTTGAGCTATAACTATCAAAACAGCTTGGTACTGGCACAAGAATAGGCCTGAAGACCAAGGGAATAGAACTGAGGACCCAGATATTAAACCACAAACCTATAGCCACCTAATCTTTGACAAGGGAGCCAAAAAAATAGAATGGAAGAGAAACAGCCTCTTCAACAAGTTGTGCTGGCAAAACTGGTTAAACACCTGCAGAAAACTAAAGTTGGATCCTTCTTTGTCACCCTGTACTAGAATTAACTCCAAATGGGTCAGAGACCTGGAGGTAAAAGCTGACACACTGAAAACTTTACAAGAAGGAATAGGAGATACACTAGGTCTCCTTGGCAGAGGTCGAAACTTTCTTAATAAGGACCAAGAATCACAACAAATCAGAGAAAGGCTGGATAAGTGGGACTGCATTAAACTGCAGAGCTTTTGTATGGCAAAGGACATAGCTAGTAAACTAATCAGGAAGCCTACAGAGTGGGAGAAGATCTTCACCAACCAAACAATGGACAAAGGCCTCATATCTAAAATATATCAACAGCTCAAAAAATTGAATCACTCCAAAACTAATCTCCAAAGTAACAACCATCCCATTAAAAAAATGGGCCAAAGACTTAAAGAGAGTCTTCTCTGAAGAAGAAACAAAAATGGCCTATAGACACATGAAGAAATGCTCAACATCTCTGGTCATAAAAGAAATGCAGGGGCCGAGAGTTTGGCCAATGGTTAAAGTGCTTGCCTAGCATGCATGAAGACCCAGGTTCGATTCCTCGGTACCACATACATAGAAAAAAAAGCCAGAAGTGGTGCTGAGGCTCAAGTGGTAGAGCTCTAGCCTTGAGAAAGTCCAAGGACAGTGTTCAGGCCCTGAGCTCAAGCCCAGGACTGGCAAAAAAAATAAATAAAATAAATAAAAAAATAAAAGAAATGCAAATCAAAACAACTCTAAGATTCCACCTCATTCCAGTTAGAATGGCCAGGTTCAGGAAAACGAATAACAACAGGTGCTGGAGGGGATGTGGCCAGGAGGGATCACTACTACACTGTTGGTGGGAGTGCAAACTCGTTCAACCACTTTGGAAAGCAGTATGGCAGTTCCTCAAAAGACTAAACATAGAGCTCCCCTACGACCCAGCAATTCCACTACTTGGCATTTACCCAACCATCCAGAAACTAGGGCATACTAAATCCATTACCACAACAATGTTCATTGCAGCATTATTCACCATAGCAAAAATATGGAACCAACCTAGATGTCCCTCAGTTGATGAGTGGATCAACAAGTTGTGGTATTTATACACAATGGAATTCTATGCTGCTGTCAGAAAAAACAACATCGCCCCATTTGTTAGGAAATGGAAAGTCTTAGAAAAAATCATATTAAGTAAGTCAGACTCAAAGGAACATGGGCTCAATGGTTTCCCTCATTTGTCCTAATCAGTAGAATCCTTGGGCTCTCCTAGCAGAGATTTACAATAGAACAAAATCTAGAGGCATTAGGCCAAATAGTATGACACTAAATGTAAGGACCTCCAGGATAAGGAAACAAAAGCCATATAATGAATGATTGTTGTCCTTAATGTACTATGTTATCTCTCATCTCTTTTGCTGTCCCTTGGTTATCTCATATTGTTACAGTATCTCACTTTGTTATCTTATATATTGGATTTATTTGTAATTGGTTATTTGAAATTGGATAGGGAAGAGGGGAAAACCAAGACGGGAGGGAGGGAGGGAGGGTAATGGGGACCAAGACATGTGAAAGGGAATCAATGTATGTGAATTAATGCACCTTCTATCTGGCAAATATCATGTAACCCTTTTATTAATTACAATAAAAAAAATATATATATATATATATATAAAAGAATGAAAGAGGAAGTAGACTTTCTGGAGAGCTCAAATAGTGTAATTGTTTAACAAGACTAACTCAGAGCCCAACAAAAGAAGTACTAGAAAATGAGTACTTGCAAGAGGGTAGTGTGGGGCGAAGGGGAGAGAAGTAGAAGAATGAAAGTGAGCAGTTGCAAGAATTCAGGAAAGAATTCATTGTGTATACCACACACCACAGAAATGAGAACTACAAGGGACAGGTAGGAAAAAAGAGTGGTGAAGATATTGTAATGACACATATCAAAGTGTATTATATATGCAAACTGCTTTGATAAATGACAAAAATATATACTCTCAAGTTAAGTAACAGAATGGATGGGTTAGGAGGGGGTGGGTGAGGATGTTGAAAGAGCTGACATTGATCAAGATACACTGCATTTATAAGCTGCCTTGTTGAATGGCAACTCCTTTGTACAACTACATAAAGATGATAAAAAAAATTCAAAAAAGAAAAAATAATCTAGTTGGTGTTCCTACAGGAAGAAGTTAAAAGTGCTAACATATTGTGTAATTATCCAGCAGAGAGGAAGAAGCAGACAATGAGACAGAGGTAGAGATTAGTGGCAAAATCTGAAGTTAATAAAGCATATGAATCTGTACATAGTCTACTTATTTATTTGGTTTTCTTTTTTTGTGTTTTAGTTTTATTTTGTTCATTTGTTTTCATTGATATTATAGAAATACGCAAGGCTGAAATTTCAAGGAAGCTAATTCTGAAGTTCTTAAGAGCTTGACTAAGAGGAAATCATATCCTGCAAGTGAGGTAGCAAAGAGAATATACAAACTATGAGGAAATTATTATGGAGGAAAGTAGATTAAGAAAACGATGACATTACTTTGCAAGGAGAAACTAAACTAAGTAAACTAAACTGATGATTTATAATTTTATAATGACACTACATGAAATACTGATGAAAGCATATTGCCTTTACTGACAGGAAGATGTGGATTTAAGTTTTAAACCACAGTGTTACATTAAGAAAATTAATCGTGTTCAGACTCTGATTTTTCATCTGTACAATTGGAACTACTGGGCCTGTCTGCTACAACTGTACAAAAGTTGCTTTTGGCAGACAGTACCTATCATTTTTTTTGCCAGTCCTGGGCCTTGAACTCAGGGCCTGGGCACTATACTTGGGCTTTCTCAAGGCAAGAGCTCTACCACTTGAGGCACAGCACCATTCCTGGATTTTTGCTATGTATGTGGTACCAAGGAATCGAACCTGGGTCTTCGTGCATGCTAGGCAAGCACTCTACCACTAGGCCAAACTCCCGGCCCCGTGTACCTATCATTTTTATTTTACATTATTTATCCTTTGGATGAATACACAAGTACATACCACTCCAAGGTTTAAAAATTGTTGCTTCTCCAAAGTATTGAAGTTGTTTTATTTTTTCCATATAATTAGAAATTAGCTGTCACTGTTTCTCAATGTATGCTCTGCAGAAATAGTAACTTCATGATGTTACTCAAGCAAAAAACAATTTAAGTAGTAAGATATTTAAAGAATATTGACATTCACATAACAAATGTATGCCTTTATTCAAAGACGTAGCAGTGTCTTTAACATTTCAGTATACATTATGAATTTTCATAAGAACTTAGACTGTGCAATAGCATCCAAGAATATTGGACTCCAGTTTCCTTCTCTCTGTGAAAAAATACAAGAGATTAGTGTTCTGCAGAAAAATTCAGTGACGTTTCCTTCTGGTTATGGATAAAGTATTGCAACAACCAATAGACAGATGCTTCCAGGCAGCCTCTTGACACTGAGAATCTCTGATGTGAATCATTAATTTATTTACATGTTTTTCCCATGTTTATTATTTCATATTTTCTCCTTTGCACATCTCCTTGGTGGTTTACTGGAGCTAGTTCACATCACCTCATGAGAGATCATTACTAAATTTTTAGGAATTTTGCAAGCCAGATACCATTATGTTGATACCTTGGAAAGAACTGTAGCAATACAGAAACTGGCAAATCCTATTAATCTGAGCTTCCTTATTTGGGAGAACCAGTTGCTGAATAGTTAACAACAGGCTTCTAAAATCTGTACTTGGAATGTATGATATATGAAGGCAAATCTATCATGTTTTCTGAATACAAGGAGCTAGCTTTAGACTTAAGAAAGCAAAACAAAAGACTATAAAACATAAATATTCTTAATAATTACAATAAGTAGAACTTATTAACCAACTTGTTACATGTTGGGCATTACTCCAAATGTTTCTTGTGAACTAGCTAACAAATCAAATGAACAAGCCTTGAGGTGGTAGATGTCATTAAACTACCAGAGTAGTAGATTAATATCTCCACTCTGTGGAGTGGAGAAATGTTTTCTCAGTGTGCTGTTAGGTGTTGGCATTCCAATTCTAACTATGACTACTTAAACTCTAGAACTCAAGCCACCAACATTTTGCTTGATCCTTTTACCCCCATGCCTTAAGTTAGAGAGAGTCAAATAAAATAGTGTTGGGTGGGTGTTCTGATGAAGGAACATGACAGCCTTTTGCAATAAGTAAAGTCAGTCCCTCACCCTTTGTCCACCTGCACTCGTTCCTTATATCTACCCAAGCACAAAAAAGTATGCTGACAAGAACCATGTCATTAGAGGCCTAAATTACAATTGTCCTTCTCCCTGGCCTGGAGCCAGATCTCTGCTTCAGTTCATGTCATTTTTCTCCAAAGTATGCATAAAGTAGAGGTTACTTGTGTCACATCTGTTCCTGCTTTGTGGGTTCACTGGGAAAAAAATCACTGACTTTATTTTCCAAGGGAGACCCTTTGTAAGAAAGACCGGATGCAGGGTGGCCAAGAGGGAAACCTGTGCAGGTCCTTAAAAGCAAGTCATTCATAAAGCATACCTTGGCATATGTGCTCAGACTCTAATGACTCCCCCTGACCTCTGTCCAGGTTTAGAATTTCAGAAACGTCACACTGCATTCCTTCTCTGCAGAAGAAATCCAACCCCTATGTCTATAATATATACTCATATGCAAAAATCTTCGACTTGGATAGGACTTTCTCTGGGTTTTCAATGAAACAGATTTCAATTTTTAAAAGCCTCTGTATTTTATTTTTTGAGTTCCTTTTAACAAAAAGGTTTTCTTCTACTAGGAGCCCTTGTTTGAAATAAATAGTATGATTAGGCATCATTATTTCTATGATCATTTCATAGCACCTTGTCTGTTCCTCCTTTGAAAATACTTGTGGAATCCAGTGAGAGAGGGTTATAAGAGAATTCTACATAAAAAAGCATACTTGCAAGAACATCCTTTGAAAAAGGTCAGGCCATTCTCAGGACATTATGCACAAGAGTCTTTGAGATAGGATATGTTGGATGTAATTTTACTTTTCCTATCCCATAATGATAGATTAGTGATGATTTGATTAGTAAGTTAACGGGAAAAATTAAAACCTCATAGCTGCGTGCACCAAGGCTATTGCTTGGATGAGCTAAACATGAAGTGTCAACAGTGTGACCTATAATTTTAGGATGTCTTCTCAGAAAATTCCACAGAGAACCAGATGATCAGTACACCCTGGAAGTGGAGATCAGAGAATGGATGTGTAAACTGAACATTTGTCATATTTATCATCAAATGAATTAAGAGTGGAGACTGATCTTCCTTACGATAATTTTTTACTAGCCCATGTGGGTTGATAGGCTCTGTGCTTTGAACATATGGAGAGGATGTATTCTTTCCTTTAGATTTCATGGCCTAATTCTTTCATATGTCATGTCATGTTTCCTCAAATATTTACTGTATGCTTTGGGGAAGTAAAACCTATGCTTTCAATTATACACAGCCTCTGTTTCCCCCAATACATATTTGAACATATTTGATTACTATATGATGAACATATTTGATTACTATTTAATTATTCTATAATGAATAACGATACCTCCCAACTTCTTTCTTCCTCTCTCTCTCCTATCTTTCCCTCTCCCTCTCCCTCTCTTGTCTTCCCCCCTCTCTTTTCTGTTCACCTATTTCTCTATTTGTCTGTCTCCCCTAATCTTATCATTTAGACAATCTATACTGGCCACCACTGATGATCTGGTAGGCAACACCAAGTTTTCTCTCTACGTTAATTTCTTGAAACCAGTCCATTTATTGGAGGTCAAAAAAATGTCCTACATTTCTAAGGTTCTATTTCTAATGCTGTGGTCATTCCTTAAGGATGTAGGTCAAAATATTAACTGATAATCTCTACAGATTCTCATCTATAAAATATAAGTATTAAATAGACTAGAATATATGCACAGGACTTACAATAGTACCTGGTGTAAATTAAGCATTCATGAATTTAATATTCATTCATTTTTCAAATTCTTTTATCTGCTTTTGGCCTGTCTCATCCTAGCTATTTTAATACCTTTGTCTTTTGGCATCCTCCATTCTTGGTCCCATACCAGGTAATCAAAGCAAAAAAGTACAAAGCAACAGTAATTTCATTTCAAAGAAGACATGCTTGGTTGGGAAAAGAATGATATTTTCTTCATGTTTTCCTATTTGACTATGACAGGTGATTACAATACATTGTGTATCTTCATTTACTGGGCCAGTTATTTAGTCATGTTTATGTCCTACAGCAATTCATTTGAAAACAAATTGATCTCCACTAAATGGGATACTATTTCCACAACGAGGAAGCTGACTGAAGCACGGGTTATACAGTATAATCTATCATGCATGCATTATGTACTTCTAGATCAGGCTAATTCCAGAGTGCTAATAGGAGTTTATTTATTGCACATAATTCATACCTTTACAGCTTCTGGTCAAAAGTGGGTGTTGGCAGGTAGTTTAAGGTGAGGGATATTGTCTTTGACTCAGAGACATCAAGTACAGAAAACAAATCTGAAAATTGAAAAGAGACAGGCCCAGTGCAATGGTTCGTATTGTTCTGAGTGAACAATGCCATTTACCAGTAATCGATATTGCCCAAGGATGAGGGAAGGTGTAGGACTGACAGTGGGGAACATCATACAGGCTGGATTCATTCCCCTGGATTCAGAGGAATGAAGCAAAGCAACTCCCCTTATAATAAAGGGACTGAGACTTTATACCCTGCCCAAATTAGTTTCTAGATGCATGCTGTACCAGGCCAGAAATCAGTGATGAAGTCCTTTGTGTGATCATGTGAAACCTGAAGGGTTTTTTTTTTTTTGCTGGTGAAAGCTATCTACTGATTGTATTCCACACACCTGGGTAGCACACCCTTCCTTTAAGAGGAACTGGATGGCTCCTCTCTGTGCCAGAGAAGAACTAATGTTTATGTGCCATGTATTGCATTAAGGTATTTTATATACATTGTCTTTGATGTCTTCTCAACGGATCGGGATCTTCTGCAAAATTCACTAGCCCATTTCTTCACAGCCAGGGAATATCAGGAGAAAGACCATCTTTCCTGGGCCATCCTGTGCAGTCTGATGACATCTCTAATGCCATTTACATGGCAGAAGAGGAAGGGGCATTGAATCCGCCTTTGATACCAGGAGGGAGCTCAGAAAGACTCCCGGCCATGGCATTCATGAGACTCTTTTATTATTTATATTTTTTTTTTACCAGTCCTGGGCTTGAACTCAGGGCCTGAGCACTATCCTTGGGTTTCTCAAGGCTAGAGCACTACCACTTGAGCCACAGCACCACTTCTGGCTTTTTTTTTCCTTTTTCTATATATGAGGTACTTAGGAATCGAACCTGGCTCTTCGTGCATGCTGGGCAAGTGCTCTATCACTAGGCCAAACTCCTGGCCGGCCCCCTGCCATGGTATTTTTAATGAAGTTCTTCCATCTGAATCAAATCTTTCATGTTTGGGTAGGTTTAACAGTCATAAGTGATCAGTGAGTAAACAGACATATTTTTGCATCCGATGTATTTCCTATGGTTAATCTTGGCTTTGGCATTAACTCTAAGCTTGGTGCACCCACCCAGTCTTGCCAAAATGTTTTTTCTCTTCCATATGGAAGATAGTCTAATATCTAAAAGGGCTAAACAAAACACCTGTGTACATGGCACTGATCAAGTCATTTTGATCAGTGCCTTTAACATTGTGCTTATACTTTAACTGTGGGGATTGGGATGAATAAATTCCGATCAGTGTCTTCATGTAAATGTAACATTTTGCTTATAAAAAATTACCAAGACTTAGAAATTCATTATGATTATGTCTGCTTGTCTCCCAAATGGAAAAAAATGCAATGAATCCAGGCTAATGAACTGGTCTCTGTTTATATCTGAATATTTCTGGGATACAGATATCCTATATTCTATGAGTCTATACAAATATATACATATATATATATACATTGTATAGAAGAAAAATTAGGTTGCTGTGATTATCTTATTTCCATCCCCCTCTAGGTCAAGTCATTGGGCTGAAATCGCCAAGTACTTCCCTAACTTATCGGGAGTACTTCATATTATGGATTTTCTCCCTGGAGGGAAAACTGCTTCAAACAAAGGTATGCATAACTTCTGTTTAATGGCAAGGGATATACATACCGTAAAAGCAGAACTACTCAGAGACAATAGTCTCCACACTTCAGAAATAAAACTGCATGGTAAGTATTCACTTCTGTGATCTGGCTCTTGGGTAATGAAAGTAGGACTTGCAGAAAAGTAAAAAGAAGGAAGGAAGGAAGGAAGGAAGGAAGGAAGGAAGGAAGGAAGGAAGGAAGGAAAGAAGGAAGGAAAGAAAGAAAGAAAGAAAAGAAAGAAAGAAAAGAAAAGAAAGAAAAAAAGACTAATTGGGTAGTAGATGCATTGTGAATCAGTGTAATAATGCAAAACTCCACATCTCTTCTCTATTAAGAAAAGCTAATATTCTTAAAACGAAGAATGAAATCACAGAGAGCACAGAGCGCCTAATTGTAAAGCTAATGCCTGTTCTATTAGCTGCATATGTCAGAATGCTCTGATTCATAGCTCTGTGAGGCACAGAGCTATCTTTCCCAAGGGACAGCAATAGAAGAGAGACAGAAAAAAAAGAGGTTTTGTTGTGTCTTTGTCCAGCCCTAGGCATGTGGAAGTATTTGCTTTCTTCGTATAAGTTGCAGTGTTTTCCATCTGCTATCATCTATGTATAAACATGCTCTTAGGACATGAATGTGTTTCCTTTTGGGGGCAGAAAAAGTTCTTGTTTCTTGCCTCTGGGGCATATCTCTTCCCTTACCTCCTCCAGACTAATCTTCCTCAACTCAGGTACTCAGAGACCAGTCACCTCTAGAACTACTTGAAAAAAATATAGAGAGACAGATTCCAAGATCAGACCATTGGGGGCCGGGAGTTTGGCCTAGTGGTTAAAGTGCTTGCCTAGCATGCACGAAGACCCGGGTTCGATTCCTCGGTACCACATATATAGAAAAAAGCCAGAAGTGGTGCTGAGGCTCAAGTGGTAGAGCTCTAGCCTTGAGAAAGTCCAAGGACAGTGCTCAGGCCCTGAGCTCAAGCCCAGGACTAGCAAAAAAAAAAAAAAGATCAGACCATTGAAAACCCATGTTCCATATAGTTTGACAATGAGATTGGACATTTGCCTATAGAATTAGCTATTTCATTTATTATGCATCTGGGTTGTACTTAAGCAGGTTCTCAAAGATCTATCATTTAGAGATTCGCATTATTCTAATCCAAATTATACGAGTTGTATGGTTCCTATTTAGTCTCATGAAACACCTATCACAAATATCTTTTTTTTCATGAGATTATACAAGAAATCCCTTTGCAGTAAATATCTTTTTTTCTTTTGTAAATGCTTTCCTGAAAATTTATGTAGTGCTAAAGAAGAATACAACACAACAGGAATATTCATTTAAAATAAACCCGCTGGATGTGTCTCTTCTTTGGAAAATCATTCTCTCACCTTAGTCCTTTCTGGGTGAATTTCAGCCCTTTTTGTCTACTGTTCTTAAAAAAAATGTCTGAATTCTGGGTTAACTCTGACCCCAATGATTCACAATTAGTACTAACTTCCTCATGATACTCAGGAACTCAAGCCTGACTTCAGTTAGAAAGTGCATTATAAAAAAAAAAGCAGCTAAATGTTGGTAGTGCATGCTTATCATCCTAACTACTAAGGAGGCTAAGATTTGAGGATGACAGTTCAAAGCCAGCCCAGGAAAGAAAATATTGTGAGATTCTTCTCTCTAATCACCAAAAAAAAATGCTGTAAGTGGAGCTGTGGCTGAAAAGGCAGAGCACTGTGGTTGAGGAGGAAAAGCTAAGGGATATTGCTTAGGGCTTGACCAGAGCAAGTACACACACACACACACACACACACACACACACACACACACACACACACACACGCCAAATTATGTTGTCTGTGTTTGTCATAATTTTATAGGTTTTCCTACTTCCCCAACTACTGCTCCTCCATTTTCTACCCATCCTTCAAGCACCAGGTAAGATACTGCACCTCCATGATGCCATGGTGTCCCACTGTTTACCATGTGAAAGCACCCTCTTCACTTCTGAAAGAATTCTATTCTATCCATGTCCCACCCATCGGGATGTTATATTAGTGCCCTCACCATTAAACCATAAGCATTCTTTATTGCAATGCATTGCAATTAGCATACATTCTATTTTAGGAGCTGCATAATATATTCTGTATTAAATGAATAGTCTTACTAATGGGAAATGTAAACATTTATTATATTACATTGGTAACATAGCTTTCTGTGATTCAAAATGACAGTAAAACAGTTCTCCTGACACTAAAACTCAAAAAATAGGTGGCTTTTAAAAATGACAGGAATCTGAATGTGGAAACTTAACAAATCTTTTTTTAATATGTCACTGCCCTCTATCATTTTACTCTACATTTCAAAGCATCAAAGACCGAGGGTTGGAAAAGCACCTTGCTAATAGACTTATAGTGTAGATCTCCAGATGTTCTGCTGTGAATGTTGATAATCTTGTTGAACAATTCTCATTGACATACTCCAAAACCCATGGTGCTTAATTGAAAAAAGCAACTAGAGGATATCATAACTCTGCTCAAGACTGCTGGGAAAAGGTAGATATGATAGGCATGCAGCTTTATACCCTTGTACTTCAAGCCCAAGGTACTTTTTATGAAATCCTCGTATGGATACAACCTAACTCATCAGAAGCAACTCTGAATGAATTGGATATAGAAGCACCCAAGGCTGACCTTTGATGAATGCTTTGAGATAATTCCTCAGAATCCAGCCAGCTTTTTATTCATGTGATTCAAGAACTTGATTTAGCATGGAAGAAATGATACTGATGAGAACCCAGATTACAAATGGGATGGTAGATATTTTAAGGAAACTTGAGATGCCTGTGCCATATCTAGCCTTATTTGTGAAACATCAGTGCAAATATCCAACTGGATTAATTAAGTCAGGCAACAAGCCAATGTAAGAATAAATTGTCTATGAGGATGTGTAGGGAAGCGAAATTTGACATTTGAAACCAATATTTCCTTCTCAAGAGAGTGGGACCCTTCAGAGTATCTCATTTCCTTTAGCTATAGATAGATAGATAGATAGATAGATAGATAGATAGATAGATAGATGAGTAGAGCTGAGATCAGGTGTAGGAACCATAATGATACAATTCACCCAATCCTAGAGAACACTGTTCTTATCCAGATTGCTGCGCTTCTTATTTTTCTTCTTTGTGGGTGTCTTATCACAAGTCGCAGGATGTGCTTTATTATTTCTGGACCACCATAAGGAAGCAAGAGAAGTAGGAACATTATTTTAGGCTTCAGACAAACACAGTAAAATTTGAAGTTCTTGCTCGAACTGGCTACTACAAGAAAGTCTCCTACAAGGAAAAGTCTTCCTTTCTTGGGCAGTAATTATCTACGATGTGTCCTCTCTAATGATCTCAATAAAAGCCTCTGCTTTGTGCACAGGGATTTAGTCATGGCTGAACGCACTCTATGGAAATTGTGGTGGTGTTTTTTCTATACTTCCATTACCATTTATCTTTTCTTTTACTGCTCTGAGAGGTTGCTAACGTGACTTTTAGTGAAAGGGCAATTTTTCTTCTCTGGGTTTAAGTTGTTAATGCAAAAGATTAGGGTGGTGTTAAATTATTTCACTTCTTTAAAAAAATGACACATAAAAGGGTATGTCACATGGCAGTACCAGCCAAATCATATCTGCCCCACCCAAGTAGTGACATTTATGGCTAAACAGAGCTATTGTTGGCTGTCTGCAGAGAGGAAATTGTCTTTTTCATATAATTGATATTCCTAAATCCTATAAACATCATGCTTTACAGAGAGTTATATTTTATGGTTCAGTGAGGTCATGTTTTGTTCAAAAATGTTAAGGACTTCACAAAAGAAAAAAAAAGGCAGGATTTCTAAACATGCAGCTCCTAAACACCAAATATTCCCAACTAGGTGTCTGATTTCCTGTGTCTCTGTGAACTGTGAATTCAGCTTCAAATCTGCAGCAAATACATCTGAAGGATGATTTCAGTTCTTGAAATAAGATAGAATAGTGATTGTCAATCTCTCACATGAGTCAGAATCATTCAGAGACTTCACTGAAACTTGTATTCTTGGGCCCAAACCATCAAGGTTCTGATTCAGTGAGTTTGTTTTGGGGGGTAAGAATCTAGGATTTTAGAAAGCATTTTGTGGTTCACATGTGCTGATTCATACATATAAATATTAATTCAGACTAATAATGATCAATATAAAAGGTTCCTCTGAGGCACATTGTCTATTTTATCATTTTTCCAGTAATAAAACATATTTTTTTGGTAAGAGTTACTTTCTTTCAGTTTCTCAACCTAATCAGTCTTATGGAAGCATCTGATTTTGTACTCATTGCTTCCTTTGTGTGAAACCTACCTCTTGGTCTTGTGTGGTTCAGTTTTATTTCACACCTCAGGTCAAAGGACATTGCCAATGAAAAGTATTCCTTATTTTTTTTTCTTGGCTGAGTTCCTTCTACTGTGTAGAGCATTCTGAATCATCTCCATTGTTCAGCACCTTTACCTAGGGTTGATCATTGTCCCTCTTTCTTGGAATCTCTCTAAAGGCCCAGACCTTCTTTAGCAAGTTTATTAATATATTTTCAGAGCAACATGATTAGCATAGGATGGTTACATTATAACTATTAATTGTACAAAGACCTCAGAGCTCTGAGAAATTGAACACTAAGAGCAGAGCCATAGAAATCTTCAGAAATCATCTGGTTCAATTAATTATTTTACTAGTAAGTGTTTTTGGCCCAGTGAAAAAAAAATAGTGCTGACTTACCACAGACTAGAGCTTAGTCCTTTCTCTTTTTTCCCTTAGCACAAAGTTAATAAATGTCAGCACATTCAACAAGAAGACTTGATTCGGTGCCTCGGTAGCAACTGAAATAGAAACCACTAAACATTTATTTGTTCCAAAATTCTTCCTTTAAAAATTGTGAAGTGAGGATACCTTGAAATCTCTGCTTGAATCTGAGTATGTCATCGTTCTTTCCTATCTTAATTTCAGGATTTCTATTAATTTCTCCTCACAAATCTCCACATTAATTCTCATTTTCCTAGATGTAGTTTCTCCCAATATAGTCATTAGGTAGAGGTCGCTATACAGGCAGCATATTGAGGAGTGAACTTGAACATTGAGGTGAAGCATGTAGATAGAACTGCAACTCTACAAGATACAAAGAAAAATTGGAAGCTAAGATTCTACAGGTGATTATAAAAAATAAACAAATCATTGCTACTGGTTGTGTACTCTTACTTTTTCTTATTTAACTAGATATTCACAAGATAGGCCCAAATGATACTAGTCTGAAATAGATTCCTACAGATGAGGAATGATGCCTTATGATATAATTTATAATCAGCAGTACTTTAGGTATATTGTGTTTTTTCTTGCTAAACTTTTATGGGACTGCTTTGATAAAATATGAGTCAGGTAAGGAAATAGAGGTTTACAAAGACCCTGTGCTTTTCAAAAACTTCAGGTCTTTCTGAGGGAGTACTTCTGACCTGGTTTTGTTGAAATTACATAATGAGGTATGGATTAAACAAGAATTAGTTGCTGGAATGCAATGAGGACTTGAAAGTGTGATAGATAAGAAGCAATAATGAAGGACCTGGGAATACGTGAAAGGGTAGAGAGATGTCAACATTTTTAATGGGCCTTCATCTATACAGAGAAAATGGAGAAGACTATGATTATAGTAAGTTGGAGCTGACTGTGAAAAGTGGTGTTCTGGTGATTAGAATTACTGAATCATATGGCAAGATTCCTTTAGAGTATCAATCACATAAGAATTGAAACTTTAATTTCATTAACAATAATGTGCTCTGAGAATTTATTATTTGATAAAGAGGGATCGGGCCAAGTTAGCATTCCATTATTATAAGCCCAAGCTGGAAACATATAAATCTTTTAATGAGGAAACAAAATAGAGTCAAACCCAGAGCTTCAAATATTTTTCAGAAACCATATGCTCCTCCCCTGGCCCACAGCATGTGAATAGGAGGCCAGAAAGAAATGATTTTTTAGTCAAATGAGTTAAATACTTAAATTCAAATTACTTCATTTCCCTTGACAGTTTGTACAGCCTTAAAAACAGGGATCATTGATCTCCAAGAAACAAATACAGTAGTCATGGATGCACAAACTTACATGACCCATGAAACCTCTTTTACATGGAAACAGTAGTATTACAATTATAGGACTTTTAGTGAGGTAACGATCCTTGAATTTTTTCCCTCATCTTGAAATTCTGTAGGTCCTTGGGCTCGAAATGGGTCAAGGCACTTAGAATTTAGTGCTCATCTTGGAACAAACCACCGTGTTTTCTTAAACAATTTCCTTCCCTTTTCTAAGCTTCAGTTTAGTGTCTCTGGCTGAAGAAAAATTATTGCTAGGACTTTTCACCTCCCAATATTATGTGGTTTGTATGAAGGCTCCAGGGCATCAAAGAGTTGTTTCACCTACTTGACAGATCTCCTGGGCTTTCCTTCTTCTAATGCTAGCAAGTTTCCAACCTGGTGGCTTTGAGTAAATGCATATTGTTTCTGGTTCCTATTCTGCTGGATAGCAGCTTGAGGACAGGAAGCCAAAAAGGACCTCCCATTCTGGAGGTTTCCAAATTACTTTTGCAGACCTCAGCAATTCAGATTGTTTGAAGACACTGCAGAGATGTGCAGATCTGCGGTTGACCCCTCTCAAACAGTACATAATTCTGAAAAGCTTGGATCTCCTCCATGAAACCATATTTCTTCAGCCAAAAGCCATAATATAGCACTGCTGAGGATTTTTCTGTTGTCATTGTTGTTGCAAAAAATATGTGTTTGGACAAAACTTAGGAATGTAAAATTGCAGGAATTGAATGTACCTCCAGTGTTAACCTAACTGTTAAAGACCAGATGATCGTGGAAATACAGACACTGATGTCTTCTTGAGATTTCTTAGTCAAAAATCCCATGGAAGATCAGACTTTCCTATATACCTGGAAAGTCTTTGCTTAGATACTTGATCACACATGGGAAATCCATGCTATTTCTTTCATAGAGCAATCGAATATCATACATATCTCACAATGAAGATGGCCCTGTGAAAGTATATAATCACCCACATTTCTTCTTCCCCTTTCTGAAGACATAGGAGGGAAATATTTTCTCTCCTGTGTGAAATGGTCTCCAGTTTTGAGTGCAATGAAAGCCTCTCCATCTATCATTGCTAAACTGTCCTCAGGCTCCCTGCACAAATATTCCCTTTTTCTTAGTTGGAAGAATTGTCAGCAGGCAAGAAAATAATGTCTAGGATTTGAATTCAGAACATAGCAGAGCTCTAATTTCTTGGTCATCTACCTATACACAGATGACCTAAAGCTGTTTTCTTAAGGGTTACTGACCCTTGGCTTCCCTATTTTATAATAATGGCAATGCCAGATTTCACAGGATAGTGAAAAGGAATTTGTTAGGAAATTCCAAAAAGTCTTCTTCATGGTAAGTAATCAGTATCCCCTACCTTATTCTCCTACTTCTCATGGGCTTTTCTGCTCTCTGTGTACAAATAGGATATGAGATGAAATGAGATGTCATCATAACCTTTTGAAATATGGTATTCTTGCTTATCACCCCAGAAAATGGAATTCTGAAATGAACATAATTCTAGAGAGTTTTCTTACTTCCCTAATTTGAGCCATTACATGCTATTAATAAAACTAGTCTATAGTGTGAAAGCCTGTCATTGTGCTTCAGATATTGTATTAGAGACCAAAAAAAGAAGACTTCTAACGTTTCAATATGATATTAATATTGATGCGAGTGCATCTGAGGAAATCAAAGCAGACGGTATGCTTGGACAATAACTAATTTCCTTAAGGATTATTTTATTATGCACTCAGTGTTCTGAAATGCCAATATCTGCAGATGCAGAGCGATTACTTTGCCTCTCCCATTTCAATTATTCTTCCAAAAGTGTGATTATTTTTCATTTATGAAGTAAACACTTGTGAGCGCTGAACTAACACAATAGGACAACCACAAAACATCATTTCTCTGTGGCGTCTGGTGTCAGATTTAATCACCTTGGAGAAAATTCAGGTCACTAGGCTAGAATGGAAGCCTGGATCTGGAGGGACATTCTGAATCCAACTGATGTGTGGGTTGAGGAGGCCAAAGCTCGTCCTATAGTCCTCAGTGCTTCCACTGAGCACTAAGGTAGAACAAACAAGGTGATATTCGGGCATTATTTCAGGGTTTATGATTGACCAGAGCCTGTTCAGGAAAGCTGTGCTCAATGGCCAGGCTAAAGAATTCCTCCATAATAGGGGAAAATTATAAACCCATTTGGAATGGAATGTGAAAGCTGGGGCTGCAATCAGGGGAGGCAAGTATAATCTCCTTTCACTATGAGAGGAGAAATCAACTTGTTCAAAATCTGCCTACCAATGTCTCTTCCTTACTGGCAAATTTCTTTCCATCCTATCATTAAATTCCCAGTCACTGTTCCAATCTGTCTGGTTCTTTGTCTCTCAATTGTTTACAATTCTGTTGCTAATAGATAAAGAGTAGCAAAAGGCAATATGTCATTTATATCATGTCATCTTAAGGTTACCTTGAGAGGAGGAATGATGACTTGGCATTTAACTTATACATTAAGTAAGCAACAATATTATCCCATGACGTTATGAATGACAATTCTATAGAAAACACATTTCTCATGAATTGCATTGCTATATATCTGTATTTTGAATTTTTCTCTATTTCCTTCTGTACATTAACTGTTAAAAGCTTTATTAAAAAATATAGCCACTGGTTGAATATGGTAGATTTGGTAATAGGTATCTAGCATTTGCTTTTACATTGCAGCCTAAACTTTCTGGGATTTTAAGGTCATTTAGACTTTAGGGTAGAGTAGCCCTTCTTTCTTTTAGATTTTTAAATTTTTATTGTAAAGGTGATTTACAAAGGGATTACAGTTACATGATTCAGGTAATGAGAACATTTCCTTTTGAACAATGCCATTCCTCCCTCAGTTTCTCTCAGGTTTTCCCTCCAGGACTGCCTCCCACACCAAGTTATATAGTTCATTTCCAACATAGTGTCTAGTGGATTTCACTGCTGAATTGGTTCACTCTTTGCCCCACTTTTCCTGTACTCCCCCTTTCTCTCCCCAAATCCAGTAAAATTACATCTTATATAAAATACAAAGGGTAAAGAAATAAAAAAACACCTACAGAAGAGAAGAAACCAAAGAAAAACAGAAGGAAGGAGAAAAATGAAATAAAGAATCACAAATAGTACATCATATAACACCTCTTCCTTTCATCTCCTGCAGTTCATTTTGATAATTTTTTTATGATCGTCTGCACATAGCTATTGGGCCCTTGTGATCCTCTCCTAAGACTATCCTCCTTTGTTCCCATTGTCAGAATATTTAGACTGCTTTTTAATTAACTGTTTTATTATAGAATCTGTTTGACTAAAAGTATGCAATATTATGATGCAATAGAAGAATATGGTATAAGGATTCAGAGCTTGATTATTGACTCTTGGATTGTAGACATTCTGAGAATCTGAGCAAAAAATATTATTCCTCAGATTTTTCTTATATATAAATGACATAAAAATAATTTTAATATGAAAATGTTTTGATATCACAGTTAGGATATGAAAATACCTTCAAGATATTAAAATACCTGTTATAATGACTGGAATGTAGAGTTTAAATAACAAAGCAAATATACCTTAAGTAGTACTCCACGTACATATGTGAAAAATAGATGATAGGGTGATGACAATGATGAAAGAGATGACATTATTCAAGAGGCAATGTTCACCCAAATTGAAATGTTGCAATGAAATCCCATGGTACAACCACTTAAAGATAATAAAAATGTATTTTTTAAGGAGTGATACATACTCAAGTCAGTTTTAGGTAGCATTCTTGATTCCAAAATATATCTAAAAAATCTTTAAGTGGCTTGAACTTATATATGAACAAATCAGATTCACTCACTTTTTCTAAAGTTACCTCACAAAATAGTTTAATTGCACATCCATTTTTACATCTCCATTATTCACCCATAAAAAATGGCAAAAACTTCATAATTGCAATGACAGTCCATAAATTCCTTAAACACAGAAAGATATTCTCAGGAACGATGGTTGAATCTAATTCATGTCACTTCATTCTTTGCACCAACAGAGAAGTAAGTAAAACAGTCTTAGTAATTCTAAATATAAGTGAGTATAAACTCTTATCAGGGGCCAGGAGTTTGATGTAGTGGTAGAGTGCTTGCCTGCCACGCACAAAATCCCAGGTTTGTTTTGATACCAGATATATAGAAAAAAAAAAAAACAGAAGTGGTGCTGTGGCTCAAGTGGTAGAGCTCTAGCCTTGAGAAAGCCCAAGGACTGTGCTCAGGCCCTGAGTTCAAATCCCAGAACTGGCAAAAACAAAACAAATTTGTCAGTTTTTAAGCAAGGACTTGAGTATGGACACTGAAAATGCCAACAGGTGGATGGTGGCCTACAGCTTTCTGCATTATTTGTGCAATTAATGCCTCTTCATAGCAAAACATTTAGTATCCCTTTATTATTTAATACTAGAAAAGTTTCAAGAGAATGAAAAGGCCCACAAACACAGTCCTAGCTCCATGTCAGGCTGTGAAAGATTATGACTGAGCCAAAGTGAAGTTATTAGCTGTCCTGAATTAAATTGATAAATGCCTCATGATAGCTTTTCTCATTGGAGCCACAAAGTCCATCTATTACTCCATCCTCGCCCAGAAATCATGTCATTTGGAACACTGAGTATTGTCTGTCCTGGGCATATAGTTACCCAGATCATCTCCTCCAGCCCAAATGTCCTTTGGGCTCAACATCTTTTAAATGCGTAGTAAAAATATTTGGCCTTTTTCTTTGATAGAAAAAAATCCCTTTGATCTGCCAAAAATGATTGTTTTCAGACTCACAAAATGACAGGGTGAGTTGACCAGTCACAAACATATCATTCTAGGGTGTTTGTCTGTAACAGTCTCATGCCACATCATTTAAGTGTGTGGGAAAAGAAAAGGAAAAGGAAAAGGAAAGAGCATGTGTGTGATACCTACTCTGTTCAGTCATGTTACATCGATTAAGTCCTAGGTTCATCAAAATTCTTTAAAGTACATGTCATTATACACAGTTTTATAGGTGACAAAACTGAGATTCTGTGGTTTAGATTCTTCCACACTAATTAGAAAGAACATGGTAGAAGCAGACTTTGAACTTAGGTTTGTTGCATTGTCCAGTGGTCTTTTCTCTCAGAATGTACAAGTATGCTCAAATCCTTGTTTCTTTCATTTTCCTGTGAGTATCTCCCAGGAACCATAAACAATGTGGTCTTCCAGTAACTATTCCATAAACTTACTAGAAGGGCCACAAGTGGTCTATTCAGTGATGGAGTTTAAATATGATTTTAAAAAAGAAGTACCATGAAACCACAGACAATCGATACATGATCTTAAGAGAAAACCCAAAACTGAACACGGTGTTCAACATTTTAAAAATATTCTCCTCTTGAAAATGAAATGATGCCTGTCTCACAGCTTTCTTCTTTTGGTTACCTTTACTTCCTAAACTCTTCTGGAAATTCTGCCACAAAGAACTGCTCATATTTTATCTTCATCGCAATTGTCAGCTACTAATATGGCAGTCTTATCCTTCATCCTATTTGGTCAACTTAAATAATTTTCCTTCAGAGTACACTGAAAGGTAATTCAGAATGATATCCCAGTAAGTTATTCCCTAAAGGGCTATTGGGGTGGGAGAGCAATCATCATATTTCCATTTGTAGAATATTCCAGTCATGTTACTCGCATTGCTTCTTAGCCTAATTTTACTTTGTCTTTCTTTTGAATGAGTAAGTAAACCAATTATTAGGGTATGGAATTAGGTCAACTTGTCTCAACCAAGTGGAGATAATCTGACACTACTGAAATGAAGAATTGACTGGAACTATCTAGGGGCCTGTGGAATGGATTGTGTAACATCTTAACTCTAAAGCAAGAATGTGTGCATAGTAGAATTACAGTTTTCTTCTGTTCTCATTGTACCAGTCAGTATTTGTTTTATTGCCATGAAAGCCATACCCCTCGCCTCACAATTTCTCAGTGACTTCAAATAATAAGCATATATTTCTCACTTATCCTGTATGTGCATATCCAGTCCCCTGCAAAGGCTCAGCTCCATGTCATTCTCACCAAAAGAGACAAGTGGATGGTTTACTATGGATCTAGCTCATGACTGGCCATCAAGACAGTGATGAAGATGCACTGATTCTCTCACTAGCCCTAAACTTTCTTCTCAGACCCATGTCATCTCTGCTATTTCCCAACAGAGAAATTAAACAAACCGGGCCATACTTACCTTAGGAAGATCAGAGAGGAATATCCTAGCATAAGTAAAGAGGAATCTCAAATAAAAGTGAACGCAATAACCGCAACTGAATCATTTCCCAAATGAAACTAGAGTATAAAAAAAATCACTATCAAGGAAACTTGATATTATAGTTTTAACCAAGGGGTCCAATTCAGTATTAATTAATTACAAAGAAAATTCTGATACGTTGAGCTAATACTGAGCAAGGAAAGATTATTTCCCTCTTCAAAGCATGTGAGTTTTGCAACAAGGACTAGAAGACAGATGTTTTTCCACGAAGCCAGGTAGTCTCTCGAGCCTTGTTGTGTATGCCTAGCAAAAAGTAATTTCCCAGAGCAATACTTATAGATTTGAATCAAATTTACCTGAATCACTGGTCAATCTTTCTGAAAAGTGCATTTTTTACTTCAATGAACACAAATTTCATCTGTAGCCTATGGGTTAGGAAACTTTCTCCACTCTTAATGCGTGAGTTTCATAATAAACATGTCCCTGCCTGTTCACTCAGCCTATCTGTCCATACATGCACCATGATTACTTTGTAGCTGTTCGATCACCAGATTCCCAAAAGAAGAAATGAAAGACAAATGTCTTACAAATAGGAATTGCCTCCATGTGCCACCCCTTATTCTTGGTTTAATTTTAATCCAGTTCCTTATTTCTAGGCCAACTATTTTCTCCCTCCAAGTGCAGTCCCTTTTCTCGTTGGAGGAAAAACAAGGTATTTCTTGAATTTATTTAATGTGTTTTTCCTTTTCTTCAGTCATCTTTGCTAGTAACGTCTTCCATATGTCTGTGAACCACTCTCTTAAAGAGCTCTGCCCAACATCCTTATTTATTCTGAGCGAATTGGAATGGCAGCCTTAAGTCTGGTATTTTCTCACGTTTGACAGCTTGAATTACAGACTTTGGGTACATTTAACGTAATCCATTCATGTGGAATGGCTGTTGTTCCTCTCATAGTAGTTTGAAAAAAATAAATATTTACAAACCCCAAAGACAAAAGCTCTTACTGACAAGAGCTCTAAAGCAACAATTCCCACATCAGGAACCTTTCCACTTGGAGATTTCCACTGACAGAATCTCAATTCTCCTGGGCTGTGTGCACTTCATTTATGCTAATGGAGCCTTCATGAAATGGTTCAAATGTATCTCTTGTACATCCAAAAAGGAAAGAGATCAGAGGAGGAGTATGGAAGACAGCTTGCTGTCAGCTCCTTTAAACCTAGTGAGACATAAAGGCCCAGCCAGAATCTAGGGAGATTCCTACCACTTGGATTTCTTCTCTTTGAAGGCACTGTAAAAACGTTGTATGCAATAGTTTGTATCTCATACCTATATCACTAATGTAGTAAAAATAAGATTTTGAGAGATAGATGAGTTCAGGCAATACCAAATATCTAGCAAGAGGAGATTACAGAGGTCTGATTACAGACCTTGTCTGTATGCATCACCTTGGAAGGACTAGGAAATATATTATATGTAATTTGTTTGCATGCAGATATACCAAGTAATGGTGGAAGAATCTGCATTTCTGAAATGTTTTCCCTTAACTACATTTAAAATTTTCAATATCTGCATTAGATTGCTTCCATACATGCCAAATTTCTTAATTCTGTCAACATTTAACTCTTTCTTGTCATTCTCTTAAAGATCTATTCATATGTATCCATTGAGATTGCTTTCAGTTGCATATACATGAAATAAATACCTTAAAACAAGAAAGATGAATCTTCATTAATTTGAAAGGTGTGGTGAGGGGGTGGTAGGAATTTGGAATGGTAGCTCTTTCATATTACTAATATAGGGGCCTTTTACCTCCTTATTCTGAAATCAATGAAATATAGACATCAATTTCATATGACAAAATGTTTGCTTCAATGAAAACCCTCCCTCAAGCAAATGGAAAGAATACAGAGGAAAGGAAGGGATCATAAATTCACTTTTAACAAGGATAACTTCTTGCATACAACTTCAGCTTGTCGTTTTTGTTAGAATCCTGTGCCATGACAGAAGAATTAAAAGGTTGGTCAATGCAATCTTTTACATCAGTGGTGGTTTTGCTTAGCTAAAATTGTCACTCAGTGTTACTGGGAATTGGGACTGTCAAAATCGAATTGACTTATATTGAGGCCACTAAAATTAGACATTCTAACTATTTTTCTAGAATATATATCTTAGCTAAAGATAAACTTGGCAAAAGAGACTTGGGAATCAATTAGAAGTCTTTGGAACATCCCATTTCAAACCTGTTTCAATATCATACTCATATAATAAAAGGAAATATTGACTTTTGCCTTAAACAGACATGGGTTCAATCCTATTTCTCTTTAAATAGATCATTATGATGCAGAAATGTGTGTGTGTGTGTGTGTGTGTGTGCGTGTTCATCTTCTTGAAAACTGACACTAAATATGAAGCTCTTTCTATCCCATACAAATTATTATATCACTGCACACAATTGATTGCAAAATAGCAACAATTTTCTCCCTATAATTGCAACGAATCAAAGGGTCTAACTTGTACTGTCTGCCAGAGTTAAAGCTCAGTGCTCCAGAGAGAGAGAGACAAGAAAGACCTAAAAGAAAGTAAAAACATAAGAGCAGAGGTCACACCAGTGCTTGTCCTTCTCAAAAACAAACATGTTAAAACATGGGGAAATAAAGGCAACTGATGATAAATAAACCTTCATCAACAATGGAGAGAAGACATAGAAAAAAAACAGAGTCATTTGTTCAATAGAAATCCCTAATACCCTACTGATAAGATTTAAACTTGTTCAACCACTCTGGAAAGAAAGCACAGAGATTCCTTAACAAACTAAACATAGATACAAGTAAAGGCATTTGCACACCCATATCCATTACATCATTATCCACCATAGCCCAAGTAAGGGATCGACCCAGATGCACTCCAATGAATGAATGGATCAAAAAAAAATTCTGATGGGAGAGAAGTGGGAAAGCAAGATGATTAGGAGGGATATGGGGGAAGGGAGACAAAAACATGAGAAGGGATATCAAGATTCGAGAAGTAATGTACCCACTACCTGATGAATGTAACTGTAATCCCTCTATACATTACCCCAACAGTAAAATACAATAAAAAATGAAACAAAAAAAATGTGATAGGCATGCACAATGGAACTCTACGCATCCATTTGTATCATTTGCAACAAAATGGAAAGAACTGGAAAAAAACATGTTAAGTGAAGTAAGTAAGGCTCAGAGAGACAAAGGATGCATGTTTTCCCTCATATGTAGAAGCTAGAATTCATTTAAAACATATAAGTAGATATGTCAGGTGGTATGCAAGTATATACAGATGTGTTGAGTGAAATATGATAGATTCCAAGGAGAACTCAAATAGTATAATTCTTTAGAAAGGCAAAGCGAAAGTGCAACAAAATGAACACCAGGAAAAGGGTATTTGGAAGCAGTAAGATGAAGGTCAAATGGTAACAGACAAGTAGATGAGAAGCAGAGGAAAATGCAGTCAAGAATTCAATGCATATTCTACAAAATTAAGAAAAGTGAGGGAAGGGGTGGATTCGGCTGGGTTGAGAATGTTGATAGCAGAGACATTGATCTAGATGCATTGTATTCAGAAACTGCTTTGCTCAATAGCAGCTTCTTTCTACAGCTATTTAACATCAGAGTCTTTGAAACATCTGAAAGTGTTCCATGTCTTTAATGTTCATATAAAAAAATGTCCCAGGTATGAAGGTCAAGGCCAATGTATGAAGTAATTCAAGCTCTAAGAGGAGATCTTCCTGCTGGAGAAGATGAGGATGCATGGCTCACAGCTGAGAACAGCAAGTTTAGCTACATCCTTGAGAATCTGTGGTCACTGATACATTCACCAGCTTTGGAATCACCAAGTTTATATTGGAGTTACTTCCCATGAATGTGGCCAAGAAAATTGTCAAAACAAAGGGAGACAAAAATGAAGAAAAATCCGAGTCATTCATTGGAGGCCAAGTAAATTCTAGGATTCAAGCATTCACAAGAAACCCACAGGATTTTTAACCCTTTCTGAGCTGGTAGTATCCTTGGTCGATTAGTATAATGTGTTGGACTTAGATTCTAGAGTTGTCTTTAATCCTCTAAAGTCAGGATTAATACTCAAGTCCCATTTCTTGCTAATTCTGGACCCTTGGTGCATTTTGGTATATGTCCAGTCCTTACTTTTGTAATACTGTCAAAAAGAATATCTGTCTCATAAAGTGATTGTACAGATTAAATTAAGTGTACTTGAAAAATCTTTACAAACTGCAGGGTACAATGTACATGAGTAAAGAAATCTGAGCTTTAAGTATAGAAGAGTTTTGCAATACTCTTTCTAATTTTGATGATTCAGTATCCATTCAGCTCCCAGTCTATCCTCATTCTCTTTCAGCCAATTTATATATTCCATTATTGGTGGTTTCATAACAGTAGCAAAGTTTTATTGAGCTCCTATAGCCAAATGATGATACATTATTGCTTAATACATTTGCTTTTAAATAGCTTTTATAGGAATGGAGCTGAGAGTGATTGCTACACCATAGCTATTGAGAATATAAGAAAATTCCATATTCTGTGTTTCATG
The DNA here is from genome assembly GCF_031878675.1 of Megascapheus bottae. Lineage (NCBI taxonomy): Eukaryota > Metazoa > Chordata > Mammalia > Rodentia > Geomyidae > Megascapheus > Megascapheus bottae. The sequence goes on along the minus strand of NC_143511.1, from coordinate 74,929,642 downwards.
TCTTGAAGAACATTGATTTTTTAGGACTCTCTACCAGGTTTGATGGTACTTCTCCGTGTGATTGCAAAATTTATCAATAAGAAACAATAAAAGCTCAGAATCCTTAATCCTAACTTTAAAAGTTTGGAATAATGGGCCGGGAGTTTGGTCTAGTGGTTAAAGTGCTTGCCTAGCATGCACGAAGACCTAGGTTCGATTCCTCGGTACCACATATATAGAAAAAAAGCCAGAAGTGGTGCTGAGGCTCAAGTGGTAGAGCTCTAGCCTTGAGAAAGTCCAAGGACAGTGCTCAGGCCCTGAGCTCAAGCCCAGGACAGGCAAAAAAAAAATGGCAATAAAAGTTTGGAATAAGCAAATGTGACATGCTATGTAAAGGGGACATAATAATGATGTGAATGCTGTTATGATGTGTTACTAATTAAAGATATTAATTTGATCACGAAGATGTCAAAATTTAAAAAAAGGAATCTTCAGGATTACATTATGCAATGTATTTGTAAGTTGATAGGCTACTTGAGCGGCATGCCCTCATGGCATTACTCCGCCAATTTCCATAAAAGTAATATCAAGTTACAATGTACCTAGTGATCTAAGGTTCACCCATTTAGCCACTATTATAAGTCATGCAAATGTCACTCAGAAGAAGGATGAGAATGTTACAGGGACACAATATGAATGAAAAATGGAAATAGTTAATAAATGAGGATTATATTCCAATGTAGTGTGAACTAAAAGATAACAAAAATCTTGTAGCTAACTGTTGGGTTTGAGGTGCTTTTACTGGTTCACAGGATGATTTGAGAAAGTTAGAAATACCCTGAAAGTACTGTGGTTTGAATATTTTTCTCTGCTCTAAAATTGACCACTGATAACTAATGCCTCTAATAAAGCCCATTTCGTAGATGGAAAAACTAAGCATTCGTAGTAGCTTAGAGATAGTTGAATCCCATATACACGTGAGAATATAACCTCAGATTTTTTAAATTCCAAAGTATCATTCCTTATAAAGTATTTCAAGAATCAGCCAGAACCTCTGGTTTCTCAAAGAACATGCTATTCTCATTATAGCTTTCCTCATTCCAAATTTCAATCCCCAGACTGAAAAGGAAAGTTAACTGCTATAAACTGACAGTTTGGAATTCATTCCACTTGTCCACGTTCTTGAGTTTCAAATACACGTATATGGAAGTTAAATATATTTTCTTGAATGTGATTTATGAGGACTTTCTAACAAGGTTCAAGAGGATCATTCCGCATGTAATCCTGGACTGTGTGCCATAATGTAAACATTGGAAGGAAAGTTTGAGAAAGCAATTCCCCAAAGGCTCACTCTCATTGAAATCACAGTATCTTGTACTTGAAATGTTGGCCCCAAACATTCCACTTGTCTTAGAATTGAAACTGACTAAACTTATTATAATTCTGTGGCTTATCTGGTTTACATTAAATACCTAAAGGGAAATGAATACATTCATGGTGTCAGTGGGAGAGTAAACTTGGTGTTGGCCTTCCCAGCCTAGGGGAGGAAGCTTTTCTCAAGGAGAGATAAGTAGAATTACTTCCTTTTACTCTTCTGGGAGACAGATACAGAAGTCAAATGGCTGAGCAGAGCATGAGATTGAAACAAGGCTAATCTCAATTTAAGATTGCCTGACTCACTGACCTTCCTTTCCAACTACCCTGATTTAAAGTTGTGTTCTTTGTTGCCTACTATAATAATTCAGTAAATTATGACACTGAGTCCACAAATATCATTGGACCCCCTTATTTTCCCATCAAAATCTTAAGGTGGCTTTCAAAGCAATGGTAAATCCAAGTCAAATTGGCTTCAATCATATAGGGGATTTACTGACTCATGCATTTGAAAGTCCAGAAATAATACTCACCTGATGTGGGGGCCTAATGCATTGGCTCAAAGGAAATTATCATCAGGCTGTAGTTTTCCTCTTTATTTTCAGTCTTGCTTACTTACTACTAGGTATTGTTTTATTCATTTATTTTCCCTCTGTTCCAGGAGCTTCAGATTTCCATACTCACAAATGATTGGGTCAAAATGTGAATGAAGAATTCACTATAGAACACATTGAAAATGAAGAGATTTGCTTGTTCAAAATTAATTGTAGAATACCTTCATTACTTCCACAAACTGTGATTCAGGAAAAAAACCACTTCTAGCATGGGAATGAGGTATAAAGATAAATGCAACAAAACATAGCTCTACAGGATTAGAAACTAGGCTAATCTCATCAAATCTTTAAGACTCAGAAATGCAGAGGAAATGTGTCAGAGGAAATGTATGATGGAATATTATACATCCACAAAGAAAAATGAACTGATGTCATATTTAGGAAAATGAATAGAAATAAGTGAGGTAAACCAAGCTCAGGAAGACAAATACCACATGTTGTTGCTCATATGTAAACTCCAGAAAAAAAAATACAGCTTGTGGGCCGGGAGTTTGGTCTAGTGGTTAAAGTGCTTGCCTAGCATGCATGAAGACCCGGGTTCGATTCCTTGGTATCACATACATAGAAAAAAGCCGGAAGTGGTGCTGAGGCTCAAGTGGTAGAGCTCTAGCCTTGAGAAAGTCCAAGGACAGTGCTCAGGCCCTGAGCTCAAGCCCAGGACTGGCAAAAAAAAAAAAATACAGCGTGAAAATGAAAGGAAGACTGTTCAGAGGGTAAACAATGGATTAGGGGGAAAGGAAAGAAAAATATGATGGGAATGAATGTGATGAAAGTAACACATTATATATATGAATATATATTACATTATATACATCATATATATAAATTACATATATATTCATGAAAATAACGATACAATCCATTAAAACTCTTATGAAGGAGTGAGAAAAGTAACAGGGATTAAAATGTGTTATAATAATGGGATGGATTTAATCAGGTTATAGCATATATAAGTATATGTGCTTATGTGTAAAGACTACAATGAAATCCTTTGCAATGTTAATTATGGTGATAAAATGAGAGAAAAATAAATGTGGATGTTGGTGGGTTAGGTACTGAAAAGGAATTCAGAAGGCTTTCAATTTGGGGACTGTATTTTTCCCTCAAGGAACAGAATTGAGCAAAAACTTCTTTTGTTTTTTTACCCTTCCATGACATCACTCTATTTAGATTTTATTTTATTTAGTGTATAGTAAGAAAACAGGCTACTATTTTTTTTGCCACCCCTGGGCTTGAGCTCAGAGGCTGAGCATTTTCCTTGGACTTTCTCAAGGCTAGAGCTCTACCACTTGAGCCTCAGCACCAATTCCAGCTTTTTCCTATGTATGTGGTACTGAGGAACCGAACCTGGGTCTTCGTGCATGCTAGGCAAGCACTCTACCACTAGGCCAAACTCCTGGCCCCTCTATATTTTTATGAATTAATCATTTATTAACTAAGAAATTGCATGGAAGGCAAGTGAGCTAAAAAGGAGACATGGCAGAGAGGATGTCAAGGTCAGTATCAAGGTCATTATCCAGCAGATACAGTGACACTCTTGTGAATTAGACTCCAAACGACAAGGTAGCATTTTTGTTAATTTTGTTGTGTGTCCCATCAATATTTTTTAATATGGGGAAAGAATCTGCTATTGACTTCAAATTGCACATTCAAAACAAAACTGAATTTTGTTCCCGAAACGTGGTACTATCTCATTGTTTCTCTGAAAATGTCATTCCTGACTCTTCTATACTTTGGGCTCTAAACAACAATTCATAACTAAGCTCTGTGTTGTGTTCTGTCTCCATGTATGGCATTGAGTCCATCCATCATTCCCTTAGTCCAACAGCTACAGGTGGCTGTGATAGTGATCCATTGAAATTACCCATCCAAAATCATCTACAAGACAATCTGGCCTACAACCCGTTTTCCAACTTTAATTCTTTCCACTGCTGCCTTTGTAAATGCCATTTACCTTGTTCAGGCTATTTAGAAGGCCCTTCAATTCATGTTTACATCTCAGACAAAATACAATCTCCTCAGAATTTTTTTTCCATCACTACCCTAGCTAAATCTGAATCGTCTCTGAGTCTCTAACATTTTCCTTGTTTACATATTTTAGAGTGTGTTTCTCTAGTGTCTTTACTTTATACTGCTTGCGTACGTAAGAGCTTCTCTTGTTATGGTGTAAGTTTACAGAGTAAGGATTGTGTTCTTGTTCTGTATTATTCTGTAACTTTGTTACCATGTCAGAGATGGATTAAACACCTACTGAACAGAAGAAATTTTACAAAATTTCAGCCCCAATACTGAATTTTGAAAGATGTTTATTGAGTCTAAGCTCCCTGTGAATATGAGAGTAGATTAAATTCTTTTACTATATAAATAACTAATGTCTTTTCTTAATATTCATTTTTATTAGCTTTAAGTAGGTGTACAAAGGGGTTTCAATTCAGCAAGTCAGTTTGTGAGTAAAATTCATCTGAATCAACATCAAACATTTGACTATTCTCCTTCATCTCCCACCCCATCCAACTCCTCAATTTTCCTGGTGCCACTTTTACATAGATACACTGAAAATATTATGATTACAGTTTGTCTCCCCTTTTCTTCATTAATCTACCCCCTTCCCTTAACCTCAGTGTCTCTGACACCCCACACTCTAGCTTCTTGGTACTCATCTTGTTAGATAGTTGTTCAGATGAGTTCTACCATTGGAATTCTCCCCTGCATGCACCATATGTTAATTAGTACATTTGTATTATATATGCATATGATTTTATATGTTTATATATATAATTATACATGATCCTTATTTCCTGTTATTGTTATATCTGACTTCGATAACTTGTGTATTATATATACATTTATTTATTTGAATTAGGGAAAGGAAGGGGGAAAATTAGATGATGAGGCAAAGGACAAAGGGTGAATAAATGTAACAAGCAATATTCACAATATGTCAGAAATGAACTTTTCAACTTGGGAGGGGTGGGAGGAAGGAAAGTAGGAGAAAAACATGGGAAAGGGTAACAATGTTCAAGAAGTAATGTACTACCTTAGGAATGTATCTGTAACTCCTCTGCATGTACCTCACCCTGACAATAAAACAAAATTTAAACAAATGACTTTGCAGTATTTAAATTTCCTTCCCTTAGTTGGAGTTATCTCTGATGGAATTGAGTACATTTGAGGCATATCTTAAGAAATGAAACATAGACTATGGTTTTAAAAAACGTGGAGGGGGGATTCATGACCTTATATGGCAAACCAGACTTTGCCAAACGAAGATACTCAAAACCACAGATCTTTGTGGTCTGTGATATGCCACTGCAGTTTGCCCAGTGACACTGAACACAATCTGCTAGAGGTGAGTCTATTGCTTCTAGCTCTTGTTATAGTCTCTCTTACTTCTTACCCTAATCTTCTTCCTTAATCCTGGGGTTTGCCAAGGTCTAATTCCATACCCATATTGTTTCTAATCTACTTTTATGCTCTACTTCTAACAAAATAACAACCCATCTCATCTTGCTAGGTTTTCCAATTCTATTAGCCAATCTTAAATCCAAATTTCCAATCCCAGTGTCACCTTGTAATTAGTGATGTTTTTCAATTTGTTTGCATCATGGATTCCAAATTCTGCTCTACAGACTGGATTTGTATCTGAGCCTCACAAACCTAAATCAATCACACCTGCTTTAAGGTTCAGTTGCTTCCTACATAATCTTTTATTGCTCACCTTATTATATCCCTCTGTTAGCACACAAAAAGAATGTTTCTCTGTCTCATTTTGCACCCTTGTGAAGAGGGTGCACAATTTTAGAGGGTGCCATGGAGACTGGAGCCTTTGTGAATGGTGCCATCTGGAGTTGTAACTGGAAATATCTCTCAGTCTTTTTCACTTTTCCACATTCTGTGCCAAATGAAAGCCTCTGTACATTAAGGGCATCAGGTAAAAGTTGTTGATACGCTATTTTTGCCAAGAGAGAAGACCAAAAAGTGTCAGAGAATGTCACATCCACACCCTAAATCTTCTTTTCTTGTTTCCGGAAAATACTTGTCATGTCACCCATCTCAGGTAATTTGTTCCATTCTAAAAAGAACTTGTTTGTGTTAAGTGTTGTCAACCTATCTCTTGCTTCCTCATATAATCCACCTATTGTGTGGGTATAGAGCTCATGGAAGAAACTCAAAGCTAAATACGAGTCATTTCCTGATGGCTCTGCCCAGAGATTGGTCATGGTGGTTAGAAAATTGGAACATAAATTTCCTATGCTGAGCACTTAGATAATATATTTACGATACTAATTGGCACAGGACTCACAGCAGAGTCCCTCCATGAAGAAATTCAGGAACAGACTCCATGCCCTTTAGCCTGAATGAAATTGGGATTAACCATTGCAACAGTGAGCATGTCCTGAGATGATTGCACAAAATTCAGTCTGATTCAGTGCAAAGGATCTTGTGTGATGCTAAGCAGATATATAACAACAAGCACTATGGAGTTCTAGAGCCCAAAGTTACATTTTACACGCACGCTGATTTTACACACTTAGATTCGTTTCTTCGCATAGCTTGGATTTTATGACTCCAAATTATTAGAAACCATTTTGGAACATCTAGAATAAAATGAGACATTGGTCCACTCATTTAGTATGGTATCTGTTAAACATGTCATTGAAAGATTGAACACAGCCAACCTTGTGTAAAGTGTTCCATATTTTTTCCCTGTTTGGTGCTCTTAGTAAATATGTTGGCAAATGATAGATGTTTTAAATGAATCATTGAGAGTAAAGTGCATCATCCAAGTAATCAGGTCTTCTACAACTAAACTATGGAAGTCCCTAGGGCATGATTTATAACTATTCTGACAATTAGATATTGTATGAATAAGCTCTGAGCATTCTAGTGGTCAAGCCAGAAGGTATGGCAGAACAAATAAGAAGATCTCCATGTCTGCTACACAAACATTATGGAGGGTGCAGGAGATATGGAGAGATTAAGGAAAGAAGCTAGTATTGAAAAGCCTCCAAGGACTTTTCTAGCAACCACTCTCTATGCTAACACACTCTATGATTTAGAATGTGTCTGTTTCTACAGTGGAACCAGTCTGAGCAGCCTTTGGTGAAAGATATCACTGTCAGCCTCAATGGAACCCAGCAGAATTATCCATCCCTCTGCTCTAGCACCTCCCAGCATCTTAACATTGGTCCATGAAGTTGATTCCCAGAATTATCCATACTTGTCTGTTTTCTCACCCCCAAGTCTACTCCTTTCCTCCTTTGGTTCTTTCTCCTCTTCCAATCTTTTACCAACAATTATTGCATATCATCCATACAGCAGGCTCTACCACAGAAAATATATCAACCATCAGTGATAGAGAAGCCAGTGTACTGTATGCCCAGTATTGATCCTCACACTGCAACTTGAATGCTCATGCCTGTACACTACGTCTGACACAGTAAGCTATGTGAAAACAGGCTCTATTGGAATACCAGCCACAACAGTGTGATATATCATTGTTGAATTAATAGATCTAGTTAATGTCTTAATTCCATAGAACACTAATCTGAGAACTGCATCCTTAATTAAAGAAGTATGTTGGCTGTAATAGGTCTAGGCAATACATCATCCTCCCTCATTTATTAAATAGTTAGAAATCATATTAATTTACTAAGGACACTCAAGAAGTCCTAGAAGGTTGTAGCGTGTTTTACCTAATTCATGCCATCGCTTTTCACATTTTTGACACATTTAAAAAAAATACAGCATCTCATAGGAACAGTCATCTGTAGAAAATATTTGATGAGAACCTTCTTTTTAAGAAAGCAAGCAAGAGATGGAGAACTCATTTGTGGTGACTGGATTTTAGGATAGAGGGAGCTAAACAGGTGAAGACTGCAAGGCTTACATGGCTTTTCCTACCTCTCCATCTTTCCTTTGAATTCAAACAAGCAAAAGCACCTGCAAGCTATTTTCCAAAGACCTGAGCTGCAATCACTGTCTTCGTCCTTTTGTCTCTGCTGTTTGCCCGTGAATTGGTCACTCTTATCTTCTTGATTCTAGCATTTTCAGCCGCTTCCTTTCCAATTTGTTCACAATGTAAAAACTTCTTTTGACTGAACAAATAGAATCATGATATTCATTATACACTATGTGGAACATGACCTTAGTAACTTGTAGGCAGGGATGGGAGTGGGAAACTGGGGAAAGAAAAAAATTAGCAGACTTATGAAATGATAGTCCCTTTGTATAACACACTAATAGTAACAATAAAATTTTTTAAAAGCCTTTTTAAGACTTATATCAAATATCTCTACTTTTTGAAGAATTCTAGTTATTTTCCTTTTTTAATCATCTTCACTTCTACTCACTCCCTCAAAGAGAAATCCATCCACCTGCAGTAGGTGACATAGTAGTTTTTCTCTATGTCTTCACAATCTCCACAGCTCTTTCTGTCACTGGTTGTAAGCAGAAGTTTGTCATGAATGTGGATGCTGGGCTGGAAGCTTTTATCTTCTGTATACTAGATTTACAAGGTTCAGCAATACACAAGAATTCCTTAGACAATTTCTAAAACTTTTACCAGCTCTAAGGTGATTGTACTAATAGCCAAAAACCAATTTTGAATCTGTCTTGTACAGTTTTCCAAGTTCTTCTCTGTTATAGTCAATAAATGCATGTAATGATGTGCTGTTTTCAAAGAATAGGGCAAAATTCAAGGGGACATTTTTTATACCCTGTCTTTATGCCTTATGTCCTGAAGTTATTATGTTCTTTGAAAATTTAATTTTTAGAAGAGGGATGCTATGGAGAATGTATGATATATATAAATGTACATCTATATGTATATATCATGCACACATGCACACATATATGTAGCTTAAACTGTTTTCTTCTTTTTTTGGCAAGTCCTGGGGATGGAACTCAAGGACTGAGCACTGTCCTTGGACACTTTTTCCTCAAGCTTAGTGCTCTGCCTCTTGAGCCACAGAGCCATTTCCAGCATTTTTTTCTGAGTATGTGTTACCAAGGAATTGAGCCCAGGGCTTTGTGCCTGCTAGGTGAGCACTGGACCACTAGGCTATGCTCCTGGCCACAAATATTTTCTTTAAGAACAAAAAGGAAAGGATCTTTGACTTTTTTTGGAGGCAGAATCTTCTTAATCTAACCACCACCATTTTGCTCCCATCAGGTCTTATCTCCTCATATCTCATAATGTGGATTAAACTTCCATGGGAGTTGAAATTTATTTGGGTGGGGACACTAAAACTATAGTCTCTAGTCCTAGTCAATCAAAACTCATGACATTCTTGCAGACAAAATACATTCATTCTAGTCCAGTAGCCCCAAAATATTAACTCATTAGAGTATCATTGCAAAAGTCTAAAGTCTGAAGTCTCACCCGAGACTCATAACAAACTCTTTTCTTTTGTGAGCTTATGAAATCAAAACAAGTTATTAACTTTTAATATATATGGTGGGACAGGCATATGATATATCACTCCATTCAAAACAACTACTTTAAACTCTTTACACATGAAAATGGCTTCTATAATTTCATATTATTTGCTTACCCACAAGTTGTTTTTCTAATATTACAAAGAGGGAATATTTAGAAGAAAGCATTCAAATACTCATTACAAGTAAGTATTCAAACACTCAAATCTACAAACTGATTTGAACAAGGCATTTTAAACAATATTTACTATGAAATTGAATTTGAAGGTATTTTGGAAAGAATGTCCTCTAAATGGCATGACTTTTTCTTTGAGATACTTAGCTTATGACCCCAGCTGGATTTGGGAACAAGAGGGCACATTTTCCCCTAGTTTTAAATTTTAAAAAGCATATTTATTTTACTGTCTTCATTTTCCATTAGTATGTTGAAGTCTACAAACTGTTCTTCTTGGAGGTTTAAGTGGTAGGCACAGGAATAAAAAATAACTATCATTTCAAAGATGTTCTGTTCTCAAGAGAAGTTCTGAATTCTGTTATTATCATCATTGCAAAAATAGGGAAAAATGAGGTACTATTATTTTGGTTTAGGGATGAGTTGCAAATCCAGACAGGCAAGGCCCACAATTTGTAGTCGTCACCAATACAGTATATTAAACTTAACCAATGACCTCTGCCATGTTGTTCTGAAACAACTTGGAAATGAATCATGGGTTCAAAGAGGTGATACGTTAACCCCTACTTAGCCCCGAAGTACAATCCTTTGAAGCTCCATCCTCAGCACCAGTAGAACAATGTGGAGGATCAGATACTTCCAACACAGAAACTGTTAAGTCTTTCTCAGCCTAGCTGAACTTCTGCTATGAACATGGCAACCTAAATTTGGACCTTCTCAAAGAGCCATATTTTAAAATAGAAGTGTCCCTATGATTTCCATCTGCAGAAATATAAACAAGAAATAAAAGCCTGGAAAAAATCAAATGGCTTATCCAAGACTTCTAAGCTTAAACATAGGAGAGTTAGAGGATAGTTAAATTTGTGGTTCTCCAAGTCTGGTTTCTTCCCTGCTATTCCTTTCTATGGAAACCACTTCCAGCTTTCACCGAACTCTTCTTGGTTGTTCAACCCTCATTCTGCTCCTAGGTGGACATAGAGGTTCCCTGGGGACATGGACTAATTCCTACATCAAGTTTTTCATTAAATTAAAAATAAAAAGGCAAGTATTGATGACCCACACCTGTAATCCTACCTACTCAGGTGGCTGAGAACTGAAGATCATGGTTTGAAAACAATCCATGAGATGCACACTTATCTCCAATAAATAGAAACAGTTGTGAATAGTACTGTGGATCAAGTAACAGAGTGCTAGCCTTAAGTACAAAGTAACTAAGGGATAAAGCCTAGGCACTAAGTTCAGGCCCCAAGACCAGCCAAAAAACAAAAGCAAAAGGAAACAAAAAACAGGTGTGGGGGGGTGAGTGCATTGTCAACTTGTTAAACACACACACAAACACACACACACACACACACACACACACACACACAAAGATCATGGTACTAAGAAACATAAACCATTTTGGAGATTGCATTATATATGCTTCCAAGGTATTTTATTCAGTTATGCATCTTTGATGTGGTAGTATTTTTTTAACATAGACTATTTCTCTGTTATTTAATTTTTTGCAGCATTTTTCCAGAGTTACTGTGCCATGGAATTTCCATAGGAGCAGACTTTCCACATTGCTGAGATACTTAGACTATATCATATATTCCAATGTTTCCTAAACCTTTCATGGGCTGCCTATCTGAACTACACCTGTGTACCCTAAAATAGAATAGATAGGAAACTACAGATTCTCTATCTAGCTTCAAGATGTTCAGACCTCAGCATCAGTAGACCAGTCAGGAGTTGATATAGTGGTCAGCAGGGGCCACTCAAGAAACTTACTAAGAAAAGAGAAAAAAGTACAAATTAGATTTTTGACCTAGAGAAAAAGAAAAGGTGGTTTCAAGAAAGAAATCACACACACACACACACACAAACAAACAGATTTGAAACCTACCTAAACACTCTGGATGGTGATGATGAGGGCAAAAGCTATTCATTCCAAATAGATGAGCTACATAGGTTACAGGTAGGGTAATGCAAAATTTCAAAGCATATTTGAAGACTAAAGAAAAGAAAGGATGCTCTAGATTCCTGTGGTATCCAGTAATAGAAAGCAAGCATCTAGTTCTCATAAAACCTTGTACAAGAGGGTATGATGTGTGGACCGTTGTGTTTTGCACAGGCAGGAATTGAGAACAACACACTTGCTTCTCTAGTTGTACCGTGGTATTGTGAAGGCATGGAAATCTCTATAAGAAAGCAGTAGTATACACACACACACACACACACACACACACACACACACACACACACACACAGATTGGGACAATGAGACTAGGTACACAGAACTGCATACAGTAAAATGTAGCCCAGAAGTAAGGCAAAGGAGATCAGCTTACAAATGAGATAGAAGGAAACTGATCTTTCAAGCCACCCTCCAAATGGAGGAACAATGATGTGAGGTAGGGCTCAAAAGACAAACTCCTGTGAGTGCGAGATTTAGTGTATGCGCCTGCATGTTGCATGCATGTGTTCATGAATATGCAATGAAAATGGAGGGAGAGGCAGCTTCCATTTATTTTGACATAAGGATCATTTCATGTAGAAGGTCTGGATACATTAGATCACCACCAATTATTTGTCTGGCTCCTTTTCTAAGCTTCGTATAAGCTGTGTATCATCTGCTTCTCCATAACTTGTTTCTCTTCTGTCATCCCCAACTCAACCCTAAAATTAAACAAAATCATAATTAATTTTGTGGCACATAGAAAAATAAAGTGCAGGGAAACGTTCTTCATTTCCTGCAGGGCAATGACTCTCAAACTGCCTGAAGAAATGGAAAATGATTTTTACCATCACAGGGAGCAGAAAAACAGCAATTTCCAATTAAGATGTTTGCTCTCTGTGTTCAAAAAGAGGAATTGGATTGCTTTGGAACTCTTTCTGTAAAGTAGAATTAAAATTATGGTACACACTAGCGGACAGGAAAATGACATGATGTGAAATACTGAGCAACACAGGGATGTAAATAAAGGGGCCAGCAAAGGATGTGTTAGTTTTATTTTTTTTTCTGTTTGCACTGTCGCAAAATTCTGAATACGAATCTGTTGATTCTAGGCTGCTAATGGATGTCAGACACAAAAACCATTTAAATTATATAGCACAACCAAACATTTCCCCATGCTTCTCATGAGCCTGCCTGTCTCTCTCCTTCCCTCCCTCCTTCCCTCTTTCCTTCCTTCCTTCCTTCCTTCCTTCCTTCCTTCCTTCCTTCCTTCCTTCCTTCCCATCTTATCTTGTTCTTTCTTTGTTTTTCTTTTTTTCTCCTTCCCCCTTTCTTCTTATCTCCCTTTTTTTCTTTTCCTTTCTTTCTTTTTGTTTTTTTGCCAGTCCTGGGCTTGAGCTCAGGGCCTGAGCACTGTCTTTGGACTTTCTCAAAGCTAGAGCTCTACCACCTGAACCTCAGAACCACTTCTGGCTTTTCTATGCATGTGGTACAGAGGAATCGAACCAGGGACTTTGTGCATGCTAGGCAAGCACTCTGCCACTAGGCCAAACTGCTCGTCCTCTCCCTCTTTTTCTATTCTTCCTTGCTTTCTAAGAAAAAAATTACAATGAAGCCAAAGAAAATTACGTAAAATCTATACATTTTGCATATCTAAACTTGTTACACAAACTTGGTAAGATGGTTAAATTTATTAAATTTACCTGGATATGATTCTATAACCTAACATACTGACCTTACAGACCTTACCTAAAAGTTTCCAGTCATCTTCCTGATATCTTTGACAGTCCAATCTCAGTGCAGGTTGTTTCAAGTTTCTTGGATCCTCCGTGTCCTCTAATCTGGGATAGATAGGCAGTTTTTTTTATTTTCATTTTAATATTTCTAGTTTCCATTTGCTACGGTGACCTTTGCGAAAATGCAAATTACTTGATAGAACCTCTATAATCTTCCCTCCTCTAAAATTGAAATTCAGATCATATGTTTTGGGCAGTATTATAAGAATGACATTTTTTGTATTTTATTTTTTATTATTGAGATAATGTATAGAGGGGTTACAGTTACATTCACCAGATAGTAGTGCATTACTTCTCACACATTAATGTCCTTTCTTATGTTTTTTTCCCATTTCCCTCTCCCCCCCTTGCAATCATCTTGTTTCCCCCCTTCCCTTTCCTATTCCAAATAACCAAATAAACATATATACAAAATACCAAATATACAAAATAACAAAGTCAGATACAGTAACAACATGAGATTAACCAAACGGCAGCAAAAAAGAAGAGAAATATCATAGTATGTTAAGAACAACAATCATAAGATAAAGCTCTTTTTTCTATATCCTAGAGATCCTTTCATTTAGTCTCATCCTATATGACCTTATGTATCTAGGTTTTGAGCTATTGTAATCCTCTGCTATGAGAGTCCTTGATGTGTACTAAATATTACAAGCATGTTCCTTTGGGTTTGGCTTTCATCATTGTATATGATTTTTTCCAAGTTTTTCATTTCCTTACAAATGGGGAAATGTAGAATGACATTCTTTTCTCAGTGCATTGCACTTGGTAATAACATGTATGTTTGATGACTGACCATGTAACATTTCATTTTGGTTATAATGTGGCTTCTCCCTGGTATAACAATGGAAGGTAATCCTTTCCTCCTTTATATTTAGTATTTTTTGAAAAAGATTTTATATAGATATGCACAGAATGTGAGGAACATAATTTTATAAAACTATGTGATATAGTATTCTGTACTATAGTGCTATTTTATAATGCTATCTTATCGCATTCTATACCACATTCTTTTTCAGTTTGGGGGCTTGAACTCTGGGCTTGGGCACTGACCCTGACTTCCTTATTGCTAAACTGGATTTGCTCAAGGCTAGCACTCTACCACTGGAGCCATACTGCCACTTCCAGCCTTTTCTGTACTTATTTGGAGATAAGTGTCTCATGGACTTTCCTGTCCTGGGCTGGCTTCAAATCAAGATCCTCAGATCTCAGTCTGATGAGTAGCTAGGGTTATAGGTATGAGCTCCTGAAGCCTGGCCAATATTCTTAAACTACTTTTGAGTAATTTAACACTTTGGAATCGTAGGATCATGTAATAACTTAGAGAGTGAGACATATAGCATTACCATTTGCTCCAGGACCTCATTGTGAGACTGATAATATTCCTTCTATGTCTTTCTGTCTTTCCTCTTACTTGTTTTCTCCCACCCCCCCTGCTCCATGCACTCATACATGCACTCATATGCACATGTGTGCATGCATGCACACACACATGCACATATACACACACATACACATGGATACATATTCTACACTCATTCTTACGTTAAAATCCTAACTTCCTGTTTGAATAAATAGGGTCTTTAGGAGACAAAATTAGAGACGATCATAAATTCATAATGTGAGGATCCTATCCTGATAAAAGCATGGTCTTACAAGAATGATGTGAGGATTCTGTCTCTGTCTCCTTCTCTCTCTCTCTCTCTCTCTCTCTCTCTCTCTCTCTCTCTCTCTCTCTCTCTCTCTCTTTCTCTCTCTCTGTCTCTGATGTGAGGACACATGGAAAATATGACTATCTGATGATCTGCAGGTCAGGATAATAATCCTTGCCAAAACTCAATTTGTCTCTGACTTCAAATCTATAATCTCAAAAATTGTGAGAAAAATAACATCCCATCATTGAAGGTACTCACCCCTACTATTTTTTTATGGCAAAGGTGATTGTTATGTGCCCATATGCAATGAGATCCATTTTAAGTCTTTAACAAGGGCAATGCGAAGTTGACTTCTTAGAGTCTAGGGATTAGGGTATGAATAGGCACAGACATATTTTCCATCTGTAATTCTGCTCGAATCAACATAAGTGAGACCAGAAGGAAATGCCAGGGTAGAGGTGGGATGGGAAAGAGAGAAGCTCAGAAAGAGTATGAATTTGTATTCTCATGGAGACAATCAATGTTTGAGAGGGAAATCTTCCCGATTGGAGAGTCATCTAGTTCAACCACGGGCATCTTCTTGTATTCTGGCAGCAAATGGACATGACATTTCTTCTATACTCCCACTGGGACAGAGTAGATCCCAGTGGGATGCTGGGATTGTCGCTTTGGTCTAATTTTAAGTAAATCAAATGAGGCAGCACATTGCCACATCCCTCTGGAAACTATTCCAAAATTGAGCAGATCTCATCTTTTGAAAATGTTCCCTGAGTAATGGAAACATGAGGAAGGGGAATATTCTACAGACCCCAAAAGCATCTCTCAACCACAGTGGAATGCAGCCTACCAGACACACTTTTATAGCGGTCAGGGTGGACATGGGAAAGATTTGAGAGACAGAATGATAAGTCCTGCTGTCATTTAAAATCATTTCCATTGTTTAACGCTCCCAAGGATTAAATGACACACAGGACTGGGCACACAGAGACAGGATCAATCTCATTTAAATTTGTAACATGTAGTTACTGTTATTTTGATTGGCAAGTACTACGCGTTAACAAACTACGGTGCTACTTTTCCTAGTTCTCACAAGGTGGAAAGAGAATAAATTCAGTTAGGAGCATCCTACATTCTACTCATCAACTAACACAAAAACCTTGGATAAAAAACAGGGCTTCCCTGAATCTTAAGACCACCATCACATTTATCTATATCCCAGATTTGCATTCATTTCATAACTGATACTAAGAGATCCAGAATCTGTAGCAAGATTTTGCTCTCAAATCATTTTTCCACCTTCAGCGTCTTTGTGTCTTTGTGTATTTCTTCTGTCCTTCCACACAATGTTAAATAAATCACTTTTTATTTATCCCAATTCCTGTGGAAAAAGCTCATATCCCAAGACTCTCTAATGTTTGATACTTAACTCTCTGTGGGAATAAAAATACATATTCAAAAGGCAGCACAATAAATGGTTTCTAATTGTATGCTAGTTTATTTTCATTAACCATTTTTTTTCAGTTGACTAAATACCACATCATTTTCCCTATGCCATGGATCTTATAATCTCAACTTTTGGTCTACCTACCACTAGCTCTAGCCTTCCATCTACAAATGCCCTGAATTTATTTATCCAGTCATTTTAATTGGAGATAGAGTGTTCCCCTAACGATTCATGTATGGAAATGTCGGGCCCAATGCCAACAGTGTTATTTTCAGATATTCTGGAATGTGGAACCTTTTTGAGGAAGTAGGTCATGCAGGGCAGTGTCTGTGGGACAGAGATTGCATCCTGGATTTTCTGATTGTCTTTCTTTCAGCTTCTTGTTTTCACCAAGGGAAACACATTCCTTTCCCTCGTGCTCCTAATGCCATCGTGAATCACCTCACATTGGAATCAAAGACATGGAGCCAAGTCGTTCACACTGAAACTTCGGAGGCTGTGACCCAAATAAATTTTTCTTCCATTAGATGGCTCCACACAGGTACCTTGTGATGGCCATGAGAAAGAGAATTAATACACAAGAAAACAAATGGAATGCTGATTCAGTACACTATTAATTGATGCATGGAAACATTTCTTCTTGGATCTTTCCCTTCACAAGGTCATTCCAAGGGACTTATCCAAATTTTTTCCCATAAAAAATATAGCTTCGGGGCCGGGAGTTTGGCCTAGTGGTGGAGTGCTTGCCTAGCATGCACGAAGACCCGGGTTCGGTTCCTTGGTACCACATAGTTAGAAAAAGCCAGAAGTGGTGCTGAGGCTCAAGTGACAGAGTTCTAGCCTTGAGAAAAATCCAAGGACAGTGCTCAGGCCCTGGTAGCTTAAGCCCAGGACTGGCAAAAAAAAATAACAGCTTTATCCCTGTGAAAGAAATCTGACATTAGAACTAAATATGAAGCAAGCAATCAATTCTGCTATAAATTTTACTGTTTCTTATTCTGTTCTCCATTGAGTAGTGATGCTATTATCTGTATCTCTGAATAGGTTCAGCACATCACCGACAAGACACCAAAAATCATAGGGATATTATTAACCTCCTTCTAATGCTACTGAGCCTTCAGTGAAGTCACCTTCACTGACCTTTTTTTAATGTGATGATTCCAAAACTTCTAGTAAGTGTGGGTGTCAGTTGGAAATCTGATGTGGCATAATGGAATGCCATGTGAGTATTAAAGACAATTGTATTAAATGTCTTGTTTTCTTTAGTATCTGAAATACAGGATTTGTTTTAGCAATTTTTACTTAAGTATTTGTACACAGAAGTTGCCATTAACCACAAAGCAAATTATGAGTAAATTGCATCTTGATTAATGTCATCCATTTCAACCTTCTCAATACTCAGCATCCTTGCTCATCCTCACTCCTCATGTTTCTTAATTTTATAGGACTGCAGTATGACCAAAACACTAGGATTTTTGGAACTCTTGAATAATGGCTTAGAAAAATGCTTCATAGATATTTAATTATGTGGATAACGTCCTGTATTATGGCTTCACTGTCAATCCTTATTATCATCTTAATTGGATTTGTTTAGTAAGCCTTTGAATAGAAATTTCACATGTGCCCACATGTGACTATGTAAGCCAATATTTTACTAATTTAATTTCAATGGCCAATATGCAAGGCAATTATTATCATCTGCAATCAACAGGTGAGAATAAGAATCTCTAGAAAGATTTTCCTATTTTCCTATTTTCAGAAGACATTAGTTGCACAATTGCTGTCGAACAGTTAGAATCAGAGATTTTGGCACCAATCTGAATGCAATTTTCAATCTTAATATTCTAGTTTTTAGCTAAATGTCTATGGCCTCAGAGTTCTTTTTCTAGCTTGAAAAGAAAAAAGTTAGACAATACCAAGCAACAAAAAACAGATTTTAATAATGATACAGCCTGTCTTCGTGAATTGTATTCCATGGTGCCTTAAATAACAGTAACTTTTCAGTGATATTTATGGTTTCATGTGATGTATTCATATCATATTGGCCTGTTTCTCTGATCCTTGGTTTTCCATAGCATGACATAGAAGATTCCTGACCTTGTAGTATTCTCTATGGCTTTCATAGGCAATATAGGATATCTATGCTTGTGCTCAGCACTCTTTCACTATAAAGGTGAATGAATCTGCTATGAAGCTGAATCTAATACAGATAGACAAGACAGTTTCTGCAGAAGCTGCAACCTTCACTCATTCCAGAATTTCATGTGAGAAATGGCTCTTTTCTTCTGCCTCATCCTGCGACTTCATTGGAGTATAAATAAAATTCTTTATGTACAGTGCCTCAAATACAAACCAAGCTTTAGCCAAACAAACAGAGGCATTAGTATGCCCCACTTGTCAAGATTTCTGCTCCTGCTATCTTGCAGAGATAGGTGCTTCTAGTTAGGGTGAGTGACAAGTGTGTCTGATGAGTGGGAGAGAGGAGTCCTCTGCTCCTTGTGTTTCATTCACTCGCTGCCAAGAAGAGAATCCCAGTCAAAAGTAAAAACAATCCTGCCTCTGGTTGCACCTAATTGTCCAGCAGCAGAAAGGAATGGGATGTGGGTGCCTGCCAATGTCTGAAAGCTGAGCAGATGTTTTCAATTACTCTCCCTTTTGTAATTCTACCCTACGAATAAGCATTTCAAACCTGGAAAATAATAGACCTACATGAACCTAACAAAAGGACAGGCATAGCTAAAATGAGACAGAACAGATAAAGCAAATGCATTTAGAAGCATCCAATGGGAGTATTTAGGAATTATTTTTATATCAGAAAACAATTTTACCCCTAAATATCTTCTAATGGTGGGTTTTTGGATTGCATGTTCTGGTAAATATACTTTCTTTATATGATGGAAAGTTTTCCCTTTCTTTCCTTCTTTCCTTCCTTCCTTGCTTCTTTCTTTCTTTCTTTCTTTCTTTCTTTCTTTCTTTCTTTCTTTCCTTCTTTCTTTCTTTCTTTCCTTCGTTATGCTATTCCTGGCAATTAAATCTAGGGTCTCACATTTTTTACTTGGCTTCTTTTTTGTTCAATGCTTGCTCTTTACTACTTGAGCCACAGCTCTACTTCTGGATTTTGGCTCCTTGTTTAGAGATGTGAATCTCACAGATTTTTGACTCTCGACTGATTTTGAACCACAATTTTCAGATCTTCCTGAGTAGCTTATGATTGCAGTTGTGAACTATCAACACTAGCCAGAAATTTTAAGTTGGTTCAGGACTAAACACTGTTAATACTGTTGTGAGAAGCTGTGATATTAAAATAAATTTGGTTGACATTTAGGAAATGTTGGTAAATCACATTGAAGCAAGCCTAAAGAGATATACATTTTGCTTTAGTAGAATTCTAAGATCATTGTAGATTACTTGTAATCAGTTATCAAAAGTAAGGTATAGTAAAAGCTGTAAAATGGAACTATTATGTGAATTTTTCATATTGGTTTTTCACATATAAATTGAGATACCAAAGCTGTTATCTTTGGTGAGATTAGAGAATAAATCAGACAAAATAGAACCATGAGATAATTGACATGTATGGGTGCCTAATTGTACTTCTAGTTGCATGTTTTAAGTTCAAGTGTGATTGAAATAATTTCATTCTATTGTTCACATTAAAGGTACATTAAAGGCAGAGAGCACTAGTTACAGAATATAGACCATATACCACCACTTACTTTCTTCAGTCTTATTCTAGCATAATAATGTAAAAGGGTCAGCCTACAAGAATTATTAGGCAAGAATTAGTACTTTAGAAAACAAACATTCCCAACAGGAAAAAGTAAAACATTAACAACAACAAAACAACAAAAGCAAATTGTTCATATTTGCTTCTGGTAAGGAGGCACTCAGATGCTTCATGCTGGGAAAGTACATCGGTGGGTAAAGAACTTGGTTGCCCAAAGGGACTCACAGTGATCTCCTTGACATCAGACCATTCCAAGATTGAGGTGTTCAGTAGAGCTATCATCCTCAGACATGGCATTGCCTCCCTGGGCAGTATTCCTCATTCACAGCAGCTCAGTGTGGGTTTGAAGACTTCACTAACAAAGTTCTTAGCACTCAACCCTCAAGCCAAAACAGCTAGCCTTAAGAGCCACACTCTTTGGTCTTTGGTAGGTGATTAACTGCACTTAGCAAATGCCTTTTAGATGCTAGAGATGAGTGATCATGTATTTCCTATCTTTTTGTTTCTATCACCTAGTCCTTCTCATTTAGAAATCCTCTATGGCAAGTTTACAGCCATGAAAGTTAAGCTTATGGTCAATTTGTCTAAGACACACCCCAGTCTAGATCTTACCTTGGAAGATGATTTTTACATGTGATGTATATTTAGATCAGCATACATTCAGCATAGCAGATTATCCTACATTAGGTGATTCAGCCTCATCAGATCATTTGAAGGTATTAAGGGCAAAGAGTTTCATTGTGTTTCTCTGGAGAGTCCTGAGTACTTTCATTATAAGATCTCCATTCTACTTTGGAAACAGCATCTGTGAGTGAAATAGAGAGATGCTATGAATCACTATGACTGATGCTGAGCATAGAAACCAAGGGCTTGAAGATGATAAGTACATTGTCCCCAGACTTTTCCACTTGGATTCTTAGGATCTCCTTCTCAGCTGAGCAGCTTTAACTTCTCCCAGCAATACAAAATATTTCTGGATATTTTATAAGGTAAATATATTTGGAGACTTCAATTAAAAAAAATCAATTCAATGTCTTTTTTCCAGCCTACTTCCTAAAGTGGAGATTATATGAATTAACATGATAAAATTATAGGAATGAAGATGATAACATTTTTCCAGTGACAGTGATAGTATGAACAACAAATCTCTCATAGCTTCAGAGATTTAAGGCTTATAACCCAGCTTCGCAAATACTTTCTCATGAGATTCTCACTTCAGTGCGATAAACTAGACAATGACTTCATTTTATAGGCATAATAGAAGGCTGGGAACTATCAAATGATTTTTCCCAAGACTTCAATACTCATAAATACTAAATTCATGTCTGATGCTCAGCCCATTTTCCCTTTTCCATGGCTTCCTATTGGGAAGGAGACAGAATAGATATCCGTAAGATGATTCCATGGGTATACTATGTACTCATGGGATTGGAACCCGTTTTGACCAGGAAATACAAAGGAAAAGTCCTCTGCTAGGGCCAGACCATCCTTTGCCTGAGGCTATTTTTGTTCATTGAAGCCTCAAGAACACTAAAACTTCAATGGAAGCATACATCGGGAAATAAAAGACGTGGGAAAAGTTCTCAAACTGGCTAGCTTACATTTCCTGTTGGCTTTTTCCAACACATTCTTGGCACCAGATGAGAGTAATGTGGTAAAGTGTCTCTGTGAGTTTTGAACCATTTTGAGACAGGGGACAGTAAGATACCCCCAACCCACTATGCCCCAAGGGCTTATTTGGACATCCTGAGGTTTTCCCTGTAGCCTCTCTGGTGGTCTATCGGTCATTTCAAGTATATTTGCTTTGCAGGGACTCTCATAGCATTAACATGACAGGACTTTCTCTATTTCCCTTGCTGGCTGTCATTGGAAATGCCAATAAAATAGATTTGCTTCATGTATACTTGATCTCTAAAGAGAAAGCACAAGCTAGTTCTTGTCTTGTCCTGACATAATTACCAATCATAGTATGGGCTTCATAGGATTAGTACCAGCTACAAGAAGTTACATTGTGTCCTACCTTACAGGAAACAAGTGGCCAGGCCTTGAACACAGTAAACAAATTCAACAAAGGAGGTAACTCACACATTTGAAAAAGATTGACATGTTGTTATGTAAGATCCAAAGCTGTAATTTATTGGGCACCTACTATGAACCAAGTGTTTTTATGGATGTGATGTAAATTTCTCATGACAATCCTGCAAATTCTTGGAGAGAAAAACTGATATTTAGTGAAAGAAGTGACTAAGATCACATAGAGGAAAAAAATATTTAGTCAAGGAAAGATTCTCTAACAGCTGTTTCTGCTACTTATCCTGAAGTATTTGTCTTTAAATCATATATAAAACATATTATTTATAAAGGAGAAATCTCTTTCTACTTATCTATCTATCTATCCACTCCCTCCATACCCTTCTTTCCTACTGAAATGGGATTAAAATGACATTTATGAAAAAGGAATCTCATTGGGATTCAAAGCACAGCTAATTTTTAGTAACTACTAGTGTTGTTGCTTTCTAATAGGTGTTTAATATTTCTGAAATTAGAAATGCATCGTTTGTTCTAACTGCTCTCCCATGTTGCTTCTAGGATCTTATTATTCCTTCCATCAGATACACTTTCAAAAGTATTCATTTTATTGTCCTTAAATAGCTATACCAAGGGATTTTAATTCAATGTCAGCTTATGTCTATGATGCATCATGATCATGATCCGTGCTACTCTTCCAGCATCCTCCTCCTCCTGTCCATCCCAACTCCACTTATCCCTCTTTAAGACACTTCAAGAAAAAGTCATTGATTTTTCCAGTAAACATGTACAGAGCATATACCCTCGTAGTGGATGTAGTGCTAGGAAATGTGTACTAAATGCTCTAATGCTCTGTTGTGTTCACAAAGAAGACCCAACAGATTGCTCAGGAGACAGAAAAAGAGTGGACAAGTGCTTTGCCAAACCACGAGTCCTTTTTTATTGTTATCTTCTCTTTCATCCTAAGAGAATTTCAGTTGTGGGCAATTCTAGATTGTTCCCTCAGAACCACAGGCACATGAGTTTTATACAAGATTTTTTTGTGAAAGTCAGATATTGTCTGAATCTTGCTATAGAATAGGTTAGAGAACTGAAAACCCCACTGCTAAGCAACATTTACAAACCTTAGATCTAAGAACACACAGAATTTACAAAGAAACAGGACACATCTTCAAGTCCCAAAAGTCCAGTGAATGAATTGTTTGAAATCCAGGTCCTGAGCTAGTGAGGATGCCGTAGGTCCTTGAGGTCAGAGTATGAAAAACGTGGGCCTGGTGGAGTCTTAAGAATGAACAGATTAAGGTTCACACTCTAGCAATCAGGATAGGAAGGTTTGGACATGCGTATGGATGAGACTTGAAGTGTGTATTCCTGTACTATCCCAAAGCTTCCAAGCAGCCACACTGTTAGTGGAAGACAAGTGAATGAGAATCTCATCTTTCTGAACAATGTAGTTGCTTTCCCAGTGGGATGCTTGGAGCCCAAGAAATTACACTTCACTCTAAGATGTGCAATGGTATCATATTTTTATGTAAATATCTCTCCTTGTCCTATACAACTTTATCATTTTCTGTGTTTAAAAAGTCCATCTCATTTAATCTTGGCCCTTGAAATTTTGAGAGATTCCATAATTATTCGGAACACTTTGTAAATAAATGTGCCCAAAGGCTCATTAAAATAGTTTATTTAAACTCAAATTTTCTCCAGAGGTATATCACAATGAATATTCTAATACTTTGTTATTAACTTCAAGATAACACATAAAGGTTGTTTAACCTTTATGAATCCAATAGGATAAAATCAGCATATCTTTTTATATTTATGTTGTGTTTGTTTATTTTCCCCTTTAAGTCAGAGACCTTTCCATGCATGAATTAACTCTGCTGTTTCATCTGTGAATTGCTATTCTGTGTTCAATACTTCAATACCTAACTTTCAGTCCAGTAATTTAATGAAAATTTTGTAGAGGGAAAGGAGAGATTAAATGGGGATTGAATATCATAGAAGTACTTTATATGTGAATATAAAAAATAGCATAATGAAGCCTGTAATCCTAGCTACTCAGGAGGCTGAGATCTAAGGATAGTGATTCAAAGCCAGCTGGAGCAGGGAAGTCCATGAGACGCTTATCTCCAATAAACTACTCAAGCAGAAAGTGGCACTGTGGCTCAAGTGGTAGAATGCTAGGCTTGAACAAAAAGAAGCTCAGGGAAAACATCCAGGCCTATAGTTCAAGGACTCTCTCTCTCTCTCTCTCTCTCTCTCTCTCTCTCTCTCTCTCTCTCTCTCTCTCTCTCTCTGTATGTATGTATATATATATATATTTATATATTTATATATGTGTGTGTATGTGTGTGAGTGTGTATCATAATGATACCATCAAGGAGGAGAGAGGTACAAGGAGTAAACAGCAGGCATCCATGGGGTAGCATTTTAAATTCTGTTATAAAATATTTCCTTTCCTACTAGCATTTACTTATATGTAACATTTATACAGTGTGCATTTATACAGGTAACATTTTCATACAGGTAACATTTTCAATGTTTGGCTTACTACTATTTGTTGTATCTTTATGATATATATAACCTAGAAAGGGACACAGAAAGACTAAGTAACAGAGTCAGAAAACAGATTGTCAGTGCTTATAATTTATGATTGGTATATCCAAAGACTCTCAATCCTGTTCAATTATTTTGTTGAATTATTCTGAATTGTAATTAAAGACTAAGAGCTTATTTTCAGAGAGATTTTTGCATGAGATGAATCCCTTGGGACCAGAGATGAAAGCATGTTGTTTCAAAAGGGATTTTCATTTGCCCATATTACACATTCTGGAAATTTTATTGGAAATTTGCAACAGGTTTATTGAGATAGAATTTATATGCCATAAAATTTACTTGTTTAAAGTATACAATTCAAAGGTTTTTAGTATATTTATGAATTTATACAACCAACAGCATAATCTGATTTCTCAATATTTTTGTTATGTCTAAAGACATTCTTGTATGCACTAGACATTATTCCCATTCTTTCCAGACCACTCATCTATTTTATATCTCTATGTATTTGCCTACTTAGGATATTTCATATGACTGGTATCCTACTTTGTGATTTTTTGTGACTGTCTTCTTTTACTTAGCAAAATATTTTGTTACTTTCTCAGCAGGAGGCTTAATGAGAACTGCTAGTTTTATAAATTACACATTCAAACCACATAATATACGAGTTCAACATACCCTCTATTTTACCTAGAGAAGAGGCTGTGGATTAGCAATATTTCCAAATTGATTTGGTGCCTTTTCAAAGCTCAAAATGAGAGAGAGAGAGAAAGAGAGAGAGAGAGAGAGAGAGAGAGAGAGAGAGAGAGAGAGAGAGACAGAGACAGAGACAGAGACAGAGACAGAGACAGACAGAGACAGAGAGACAGAGACAAAGAGACAGAGAGTAGAGAGACCGAGAGACAGAGAGAGACAGAGAGACAGAGAGAGGGAGAAAGAGAGTATTGCTCTTAGCAATCTGTCTGATGTTATACTTTGGTCTAGGAAGGACTCTTGCTATCTCCTTCCTTAAACAAATATTTCTGAAGGTGTGCATGTTAGTTTCACAGAAGTAATAATTTCATTTTCTGGGGTCATTGATATCTTCCCAACAAGCACACCGCAATTATTTGTATGGAAAGCACCTTATAACAGAAACTAGTACAATGTTATCATTAGTAGATTCGTACAGCAGTCATGAATCAAAGGGTTACAGACTACACACGTGTCCTCAATTCATTTTACTTTTTTATGGTATTTATAAGTTCTACCAGATAGAGATAGTTAGATAGATAGATAGATAGATAGATAGATAGATAGATAGATAGACAGACAGACAGATAAACAGATGGTTACTTCAGAATTGAGGATAATATATAGGAAAGTAGCAAGCCATGCCCAGAGACATAAAAATAAACTATCAAATCTTCATTTGTTCCTTCTCAAAGCACTACCCAGGAAGAGTCAGCTAGAAAGTTTCTTGCTGGGTGGCAAGACAGGATGCTTAGAGACAGGATGCTATAGTGTGAGAGGTCAAATTCATTTGACTTGAATAAGAGCAGATTGAGAAATACCCAACTCGGACACTTCCTGTGGATTCAGTTGATTTCACCCCAAGTCACATTCCTGGCTGTTTTTGTCCATCTTTCTCCTACTTGTCCTTGTCTCTCCTAGAAGTATTCTTCAGTCATTGAAAATATTGCCTTACGAGAAGCTGACCCCAATGTAGCCATTAATACATCGCAGAGCCAGAATTTCTGTCCCCATATTTTAGACCGTTGAGAGGAGGTAAGTAAGAGTTTGAGGTTTTAAGGGCATGAGGATTGTGATGTCCCTGAATCAAGTATTCTAAAATCTATTGAAACAAAGGGTACACATTGTTTTTAAAGATTATTATAAAGATGATGTACAGAGAGGTTACAGTTACATAAGTATTGAGTATATTTTGTTTTGAACAATGCACCTCACTCACTGATTTTCTCCTTGTTCTTCTCCTCCCAACTTTCTTCCCGCCAAGTTGTACAATTTATTTCCAACTTAGTGTCTGGTGAATATCACTGCACCCTTTGTCCCACAGTTTCTCTGTGTTTCTCTTTCCTCTCCCCAAATCAGATAAATTACATTGCCTTGTTAAAAGTTACACAGAGAACTACATTTGTAACAATGAGCTTCCAAAGATTTCTTAGAACTGTGCTTATGTTTTTCGTTGGTGGTGGTGTATTTGGTTTGACTTTTGTTTTAACTTGACACTGAGTCTCACTCTGTTACTCAGGCTGGCCCTTGAGACAAGATCTTTCTGTCTGTTTTCCCCAGCAGCTAGAATTACAGTAGTGTACATGGCTATAATCATATTCAGAATCTCAATTTCTCTATCTAAATTATACCAAGGAATGATTTTGCTCAATGTCCTTTTTCTTTCCTTTTACACAGTATCTCACTTTGTTACCTGATATATTGGATATATTTGTATTTGGTTATTTGAAATTGGGTAGGGAAGGGGGGAAAACAAGATGACGGGTGGGGGGGGAGGGAAATGGGGACCAAGACATGTGAAAGGGTATCAATGTATAGGAATTAATGCACCATCTATCTGGCAAATATCATGTAACCCTTCTATTAATTACAATAAAAATCTATGAAAAAAAAGATTCAATGAAATAGCACTAGACTTGTTTTTGTACACAACTTACTAAGTATATGCTTGATTTTTATTGAAAATTCAGGATAAAAATAATCTAATCAAATAAGGCCTCAAATGGTCCAAATTGTTTTTACTCACCACAGTGTTTCCTTAAAGTAAAACCTCTGTTTCAGAAAAATGCTGAGAAACAACAAATAATTTTGACATCAACTGTAACAATTTCTCCACAGATCTGAAAGTTTTTATTTTTTAATGTTGGCTTGTGTAGTCAATAGGTTTCTTAATAAAATCCAGTGCCTCTTCCCAAGGAAGAGAAGCCACAGAAGCTAGAAATACCACATTGAATCCGTAGTGACCCAGCTAGCCTTTCCTAACTGCTAACTAGGCAATTCTCAGGAGCCCAGGAAGGAAATCCAAAAGGAAATAAACATGAAATAAATCAGGCATCCCATTGTTTTTGTTGTTGTTGTTGTTCTTTAATCTTTTTCTTTCAGTATGTTTTGTTTGGGTGCCTGACTATATGTGGAGTGTGTGCTTGTGTGTGTGTGTGTGTGTGTGAGAGAGAGAGAGAGAGAGAGAGAGAGAGAGAGAGAGAGAGAGAGAGACAGAGACAGAGAGAGAGAGACAGAGAGAGAGAGAGACAGAGAGACAGAGAGAGAGAGAGAGAGAGAGAGAGAGAGAGAGAAATTTTTTAATCATCATCAGGACATTAGTATTCAGAGGCAGGAAAATGCCTCCTGAATGAGATGTTTGTAGGGAAAATTACAAGGGAGAGGAGTGGACTTTGACCGGGCAATGCCCTCTGAAGATTGGGGTGGATCAGAATGGTTTTGAGTGTTTTTTTCTGCTCCCCTAATGGAAGTAAAATAAAAACATGAAATAGAGGGGGTGTAACAGCAAGCAGGAGGATAAATACCAAGGAAGTGATGTAAACACAGCCCCCAATTTCCCCAGCGAGTAAGAGAATGAGGAATGTGTTATTTATCTGTCTTTGAAATCTACTAGGCAGTGTATGGAGCTACCCTCTGCGGGAATAACTTCTATAAATAATCAAAGAATTCTAGGATAGAAGTTGGAGGTGAGGTGAAAAAGAATCTAGGAAATGAAATTTCCCTAAATTCTGGGTCTTGGCACACCTTTCCACAAGCTTCACATTGTATTCTTCCCTAGCAGTGAATGAGCAGGCCCCTTACAACCGACCAGAGGTCTCTAAGGCTGCTCCACCCTTGATGTAGGATAGAAAAATGAAGCAAACTATGGTTAATGACTTGATTGCCCACATTTACTGATGAATAGGTAGTGTGGGCTCTGGAATTAAACCAACCAGCTCCAGTACTGCATTCATTATTGATTTATTTTTTTAATTTTTAAAATATATTTTTATTGTAATTAATAGAAGGGTTACATTATATTCACCAGATAGGCGGTGCATTACTTCACAAACATTGATACTCTTTCTCATGTTTTGGTTCCTCTTTTCCTTCCCCAAACCCCTCCCCTCATCTTGTTTTCCCCCTTCCCTATCTTATTTCAAATAACCAAATAAACATATATATTTGTGGCCAAGCTTTGTTTCTCTCATCCATAGAATTGGGTAAGACCAATAATAATTCTTACTTAGTGTGATTGCTATAAGAAATGAACACTGGAAATCTTCACATGAGTAGAATAGCCAAAAAATTCTATAAAGCTGGAACACTGGTCCTGTTTGTTGTTATTACTTTTACTATTGTGAATATTAGTTGAGAAAGAAATGTAGAAACCAAATGCATATATTAGAGCATTTTGTGGTTCTAATACAGAAGGGTAGAGGTCTGATGTAATAACACCTGTAGAACTTTCAGGATCATTAGCCTCAGCTAATGTCAACAAAACACATCTCATTAAAGGTTACTGAAAGATAGATGAAGCTGTCTGTCTCATCCTGATATGAAAGAAGAGAGATGTAGTTGCCATAACATATACAACTATCAGAGATAGTATATGTTGACTCTGAGTCAGTAATTAAAGTCTATTTTAGTATTAAAAAAACTTGGATCTCATTTATAATGGACCAGGAGGGTGGAAAAGGCAGAACTTTTGCCATCAGCAGGACCAGTACTGGAGGAATGTGTCATCCTGAGGTGAAGGAAGAAGGTAAGAGAGGACATTCTATGTGAGTTAACCACATGGCAAGCTTGACATATCCTCATGTCAAGAATAATCCTTAGCACAAATAGCAGATACACTAGGCCTCCTTGGCACAGGTCGAAACTTTCTCAATAAGGACCAAGAAACACAACAAATCAGAGAAAGGTTTTATAAGTGGAACTGCATTGAACTGCAGAGCTTTTGTATGGCAAAGGACATAACTAGTAAATTAATTAGGAATCCTACAGAGTGGGAGAAGATCTTCACCAACCAAACAACAGACAAAGGCCTCATATCTAAAATATATCAGCAGCTCAAAAAATTGAATCACTCCAAAACTCATCTCCAAAGAAACAACCATCCCATTAAAAGATAGCATTTACCCAATCATCCAGAAAAAAGGGCATACTAAATCCACTAGCACAACGATGTTCATTGCAGCACTATTCACCATAGCAAAGATATGGAACCAACCTAGATGTCCCTCAGTTGATGAGTGGATTAACAAGATGTGGTATTTATGCACAATGGAATTCTTTTTTTTTAAATTTTTTTATTGTAATTAATAAAAGGGTTACATGATATTTGCCAGATAGAAGGTGCATTAATTCACATACATTGATACCCTTTCACATGTCTTGGTACCCATTTCCCTCCCCCCCCACACCCCGCACCCGTCTTGGTTTTCCCCCCTTCCCTATCAAATTTCAAATATCCAAATACAAATAAATTCAATATATCAGATAACAAAGTGACATACTATACCAATATGAGATAACCAAGGGACAGCAAAGGAGATGAGAGACAACATAGTACATTAAGGACAACAATCATTCATTATATGGCTTTTGTTTCAATATCCTGGAGGTCCTTTCAATTAGCTTCACATTATATGGCCTTATGTATCAAGATTTTGCTCTATTGCAAATCTCTGTTAGTAGAGCCCAAGGTTTCTACTGATTATGACGAATGAGGGAAACCATTGAGCCTAAGTTCCTTTGAGTCTGGCTTACTTCACGTAATATGATTTTTTCTAAGTCTTTCCATTTCCTAACAAATGGGACGATGTCATTCTTTCTGACAGCAGCATAGAATTCCATTGTGTACAAATACCACAACTTGTTGATCCACTCATCAACTGAGGGACATCTAGGTTGGTTCCATATCTTTGCTATGGTGAATAGTGCTGCAATGAACATTGTTGTGTTAGTGGGTTTCGTATGTCCTTGTTTCTGGATGGTTGGGTAAATGCCAAGTAGTGGAATTGCTGGGTCGTAGGGGAGTTCTATGTTTAGCCTTTTGAGGCACTGCCACACTGCTTTGCATAGTGGTTGAATGAGTTTGCACTCCCACCAACAGTGTAGTAGTGATCCCTCCTGGCC
This sequence comes from Megascapheus bottae, assembly GCF_031878675.1. NCBI lineage: Eukaryota > Metazoa > Chordata > Mammalia > Rodentia > Geomyidae > Megascapheus > Megascapheus bottae. Next base: position 74,898,783 of record NC_143511.1, on the reverse strand, counting down.
ACATCCCCTTAAGCATCTGTTGTCATTCGTTTTCCTGATCCTGGCCATTCTAACTGGAGTGAGGTGGAATCTTAGGGTTGTTTTGATTTGCATTTCTTTTATGACCAGAGATGTTGAGCATTTCTTCATGTGTCTATAGGCCTTTTTTGTTTCTTCTTCAGAGAAGACTCTCTTTAAGTCTTTGGCCCATTTTTTAATGGGATGGTTGTTACTTTGGAGGTTAGTTTTGGAGTGATTCAATTTTTTGAGCTGTTGATATATTTCAGATATGAGGCCTTTGTCCGTTGTTTGGTTGGTGAAGATCTTCTCCCACTCTGTAGGCTTCCTGATTAGTTTACTAGCTATGTCCTTTGCCATACAAAAGCTCTGCAGTTTAATGCAGTCCCACTTATCCAGCCTTTCTCTGATTTGTTGTGATTCTTGGTCCTTATTAAGAAAGTTTCGACCTGTGCCAAGCAGGCCTAGTGTATCTCCTATTCCTTCCTGTAAAATTTTCAGTGTGTCAGCTTTTACCTCCAGGTCTTTGATCCATTTGGAGTTAATTCTAGTGCAAGGTGACAAAGAAGGATCCAGCTTTAGTTTTCTGCAGGTGCTTAACCAGTTCTGCCAGCACAACTTGTTGAAGAGGCTGTCTTTCTTCCATTCTATTTTTTTGGCTCCCTTGTCAAAGATTAGGTGGCCATAGGTCTGTGGTTTAATATCTGGGTCCTCAGTTCTATTCCATGCACAATGGAATTCTATGCTGCTGTCAGAAAGAATGACATTGTCCCATTTCTAAGGAAATGGAAAAGACATAGAAAAAATCATATTAAGTGAAGTAAGCCAGACTCAAACGAACATGGGCTCAATGGCTTCCCTCACTTGTCCTAATCAGTAGAAACCTTGGGCTCTCCTAGCAGAGATTTACAATAGAACAAAATCTAGAGACATTAGGCCAAATAGTATGACACTAAATGTAAGGACTTCCAGGATAAGGAAACAAAAGCCATATAATGAATGATTGTTGTTCTTAATGTACTATGTTATCTCTCATCTCTTTTGCCATCCCTTGGTTATCTCATATTGTTACAATATTTCATCTTGTTATCTGATATATTTTATATGTTCTAAATTGGTTATTTGAAATTGGATAGGGAAGGGGGGAAATCAAGATAAGTGGGGGGAGGGTGGGAGGGAAATGGGGACCATGTCATGAGAAAGAGTATCAATGTTTGTGAAGTTATGCACCTTTTATCTGGTGAATATAATGTAACCCTTCTATTAATCACAATAGAAAATAAATAAAAAAAAGAATATTCCTTAGCACAAGAATGGAGGAGCCACAGGTGAACAGATGCAGCAGTATGTTGAAAATTACCTATACAATTTGTGAGTGGGAATAGGAGGGAAAAACTGGAGGAGATCAAAGGAAGAGGTGACATTGTTCCAAATATATACACACATTACCTGACTAAGAAACTGTCACTCCTCTGTCAAAATAACAATAAAGATAACATTTAACTTAAAGACTATTCTTTAGCCTTTAAGATTTCTTCAAAAAGTATTTTCTTTATTTTTAAAGAAAAAAAAGCTCCTTCTTTCTTGTAATCCTCCAATTTCCCTTTGAAACATGTGCTTCCGGCTAAAACAATATTTGTTTCGGCATGATGATGAAGCAGAATAAAATGGCCATATGCTGAATGCTTAGTAGTCTTCTTTGGTAGGCTCTAAATTTGCTCTAGGAAGATAGAAGTCAGTTCGGTGTCACTAGCAATTTTATCCCTAGTGTCAAGTGCCATGAGTAGGTGAAAATTAGGAAGTATCATTAAATATTTTTTGAATGAATGCTGAGAAGGATGGATGGATGGATGGATACATGAATACATTGTGGAGTCTCACCTGTATAGAAGAAAGTGATATTCTTAGGATATAGATGGATGATGAACACCCTGTTGCTGCCTCTAAGAAGTCTGACCCTATCCTAGTTCTCCAGGACAAAGTCAATGCTAAGAGTACCTATCCTAGCATTGAAGTTGTAACTTTCTAATTATTCACTTAGAAGTGTTTACATTGTACTAACTACTGACTATGAGCAAGAACATAAATACAACAATGCATTGAACTATGCAAATAACATATTGAAGATTTTCTTTGTAATGTAAATATCCATTGCATCTACATGCAAGGCCTTAGGAGATGCACAGGTAAGTAGGATATGCTTTCGCTGAGTAGCAGTAATGGAGAATGAAAGTGGAGGGAAAGAATGATAAGAAAGAGAAAAAGGAGAAAAGGTTTAAGGAGAAGAAAGATAATAAAGAAGAAATTAAAGATAAATTGGGCATGATTTGCTGAGCATAGTGACAAATATTTTCTGTATCTTATCTTGTTTTACTGATGTTGAAACTAAGGATTTAACCAAATAACTATGAAGTGTCAAACCTGATAGGAGATCAGATCATTCATGGTCCTGATACTGGAATCCCTGTATCTCCTTGCTTGGTAGAAATGCAGAGAAGAAACACAGGCTGTAATAATGATTTGTCAGGAACACACTTTCCATATTTTCTTTCCATTTGCAGCCCAGTAGTTATTCCTCTGGGATCTCCCTTTCAGAGCCCTGACATACTTTCCTTGTCCCTGCCCTTGCCCATTAAAAAAAAGAAAAGAAAAGAAAAGAAAAAGTAACCACAGCAAGCCACAGGTAGAAAATCTGTTTTCCCAAGTAGGTACAAAACAAAAGAAAGCATGCAGAGGCATGGAGTGAAAACAGGGCAGGGAGATGGCAGGAGACCATCAAATGGAAGCCTAAAGCATTTTGGCTCCTCTTCTCAATTCTTCCTTCTTTCCTCTTGCAGCTTTTAGGTTTCATTCACTATTTCAGTGGGATTTGGAGATTGAATTGAAGTTGCAATAATAGAGATGCTGCAGGCAAATTTTGATTCTTCAGCTTCCAAGGAAAACAATTATCCTAATCTGGTTTGCCATCCCTGTTTTTCTTCTCACAGTGGAAATTCACTGGGCTCAGAGAGCAACATGTTTCAGGAGGAGACATGTATGATGTTTCCGTCACATTGAATTATATGACTGTACTTTTCCTCAATTTCTCTCTGTTCCCTACTCATTTTAGTTTTCGTACTTTATGAAACAGCTACCAAGGTTTTGGAACTCAACAGTGGGTGGTAGTCTTTAATTCAGCCTCCACAATCACCCACAGTTATTCTTATAATCTTTATGTATGCTAGAGAAACAAAGTCACTTGCTCAAAATCATGGCTGGTAAGAAGAGCCAAAGTTTAAACTCAATTGTCTGACTTCAGATCCTAGATTATTATACATCAACATGTCTTCCCACCACAAGTGGGAAGCGAGCATGGTCACGGGAGATTTACATTTCATAAGGAGAATTCTGCTTGGCATATTGAACCATGGTTTGGAGGTGAGGACTTGAAGTTAGTTGTCCTCATGTCCACACCAGGTCAGCACGAGGAGTATCTCTTTTGGACCCATTCCTCGCGTAGGATGACCCTACACAGCCACCTAAGTATGATTTCCATTGTTAGGGCAGAAGATGGAAACACAGTGTTTTGCCACAAAACACCACTCTTCCCTGGGGAACAGAACTGGTCCAATTCGAGGCTCATGCATATCAATGTTTGCTAAAGGGTGTGTTTTGATGGCCTCTGAAATATCAGACATTGACCTACCTGTCCTCAACGCTGTTACTTAAATCACACTAGACATTTAGAGAGCTCACTTTCTGATTCTGAGTTTCAGTTTCTGGGGATGAGATCAGATTCAAGAAATGTGGCTCTGAATAGGTTCTAGCTCTTTTCCTTTTTTTCTTTCTTCTTCCCCTCTGTTTCTACATGACTCCATCTTGTGCAGGCCCATAGTTTGCTCTCCCCCCAATAAACTCTTTTCTTCCTGAAAAGAAAAAAAAGCAAATAGGTTCTAGAATCACTGCACTTATGGGGTGTATGTGTGTGTGCATGTGTGTCTGTGGGAATACATGCTTATGTGGACATATAAGCGTGTGTGTTTGTGTTTGGGTAAAGGAGATGTTTATACATATGAGTGTGTATGTGCATTGATGTGCATGCACATGTTTGTGTGTGCACGTTTTCATGTATATGTATGCATCCACCACATGTGGACTCCTGTAACATTAATGCAACCTACTCATTAGGGATAAGGTATAAAACCCTGCTTTTCAAGGAAGCAGCCAAGTGATGCCAGCAGATTCTGGAAAAGATCATTCAAATTGGTTAATGCTTACAGAAAGTACCAAAAAGGAAGAGAAGGAAGGAAGAATAAAGCTATTGTTTGTTTGTTTCCAAATAAAAAACAAGACTTTGGTTTCTCTATCATTTCATCCATGTATCTATCTATCTATCTTTTTTGTCTTCAGATATTGATAAACTCTCAAGGTGATAGGAAGATGGGTATATTTTAATCCTTCTATGAAATTAAAACTAGAATTTTGAGCTATATTGTCTCTAGCTTTAAGACTTGAAAGCAGCCTGGGTAATAATAACTCATAATGACTTCGTGTTCCTCCCAATACTATATGTCACTTGTAAGCAGGAAATGGTTGATTTGGGGTTGACATGAAATGGAAATTATATCATGTCAATTGAGGCTATATGTCTCCATTTTCACTAAGCAGATGCAAAATGACTCAGGAAACATTCAGCTCTAAGCGAGCTGACATCGATTTGGCTGGAAGGTCAGAGGTCCAATAGAATTGTGGGAATTGAAAACGCCAAAGGAAGAACAAGTTGTCACATCAGATGAAGTCAGCATGCTTGTCTTTTAGTCACAAATTCCTGTGGCATGCCATGGTGGAAGGAAATGAAGAATCTCGGTTCTGAGGCTACTTGTGGAATGGCAGAGGCAGCAGGTGTGGAATTTTGTTCTTGCTGACATTCTCCCTTCAAATTCCCATATGATCGTGTAATCTGGTCTGAGATTTGCCATTAACACACTGAATAACATTGTGCCAATTGTTTCTCATTTGTGCACCTATTAGTTCCTTTTTGTAATATAGGGATTCAAGTTGCACCATTTTGTGTATCATAAACATTTATGCATCCGCATATAGCTATAGATGTTATTTACATACACGTGTAAGTTCTATCTGCTCAATAAATGTCTTCCTTCTCACCAAAAATCCTGCCATGTCTGACCAAGGCTCTACAATGTATAGATGTGAACACTGGGCTCCAGAGAGTAAAATGATTTGTCTAGTATCCTATAACTAGTTCTGGAAAGAACAGGCCTTTGAATCGATGTATGTGCATCATAGAGATTTTAATATTTTCAATATATTGCTCTACTCTGATGAGAGTGGCTGCCTTCCTTCATGTTTTTTTCATTTTTATTGCAATTACTGTTGTTAGAAATCTTGCTCTTGACAAATTTGATTTATTTATTTTTTGTTTTAAAGGGGTCACAGGTACATATGTCAGGTAATGAGTACCTTTTATTTGAAGTGTCAGCTGGTCCCTCATTTTCTCTCAGTTTTTCCCTTCTTGATCCCCACCTCTCTCACCAGTTGTAAAGTTCATTTCCGACATAGTGTCTACTGAGTATCACTGCAGCATTTGGTCACCTTTTGTGCTACCATTTCTGTGCTCCCACTCATCCTCTCACCCTCTTCAAAACATAGAAACTTACAAACAAGACAAAAGATATAGGAATCAAAAACAGCAACAAACAGAAAAACATTAGAAAAAGTATCAATGTGTGAGAAATAATGTACCTTCTAACTGGTAAATATAACTGTAACTCCTCTATTAATTACAATAAAAAATTTAAAAAAAAACAGCAACAAAGAACAGGGGGTCAAAAAACAAAATTAAAATTAAAACCTCATATTGAGTGGTGAATTGGAGATAAGAGTCTGCTGAACTTTCCTGTCCAGGCTGGTTTTCTTTTTTTTTTTTTGGTGGTGGGGGGTTGGGGTGCAGGGGAATCATGGGGCTTGAACTCTGAGCCTGGGTGCTGTCCTTGACCGCTTCAGGTCAAGGCTACCACCCTACTCTTGAGTCACAACCCCACTTCCAATTTTCTAGTGATTAATTGTTGAGAAGAGTCTCCCTGTTTTATAGTGCCCAGGCTGGCTTTGAACAGCGATCCTCAGACTTCAGCCTCCTGAGTAGTAGGATTACAGGCATTAGCCAGGCCGATTTTGAACCAGGATCCTTAGATCTCAGCTTCTTGAGTACCCAGGATTCCAGGTGTGAACCCCCAGTGCTCAGCTTGTTTGACTTGGTTTTTTTTCTACTACCATGGACAAAGCACCAGGGTTTCCTCTCTGTCAAGTACTCCAGACAGATGATTGTCCCCACAGATGGCTATGCTTTGATATCCAGACACCATGAATAGATTAACTTACACGGCAAAAAGAGACTTTACCAATGTGGCCACCGCTATAGATTTTGAGATGCCGAGGTTACCCTGGATGATCTGGGCAAACCTAATCTAGACATAAGTCCTGAAAAAATAAGAGTGGATAAAAGCATGGGTCCTGACTGCAATGGCGATGTTTATATTACTATAATGAAGTATTTAGGACAGATTAATTCTTACAAAGAAAAGAAGCACATTAATCTCACAGTCCTAGAGATTGAAATTCACAATACTGGCATCACTCAGCTTGGATGAAGACCCGGTGATGAATAATGTCACAACAATGGGAAAGTGGGTGGAAGTAAGAGATCATGTGGACAGACAGGGATCCAGCCTGCCTTGGTCCCACAATCCCTTGGAGCACATGTCCTTAGGGAGCTAAATCCTCAGGCTACATTTTACTTTTGTGTGTGTGTGCATCATGGGACTTGAATGCTGAGCTGGACACTGTCCCTGAGCTCTTCACCTCAAGGGTATTGCTCTACCACTTGAGCCACAACAGTATTCTGGCTTTCTGGTGGTTAATTGGAGATAAGAATGTCATGGACTTTCTTGTGCACAGGCTGGCTTTGAAGTACAGTCCTCATATCTCAGCCTCCTAAGAGCTAGGATTACAGGCCTGAGCCACCAGCGCCTGGTCGTTTGTTTCTTTGCTTGTTGTTTTTTAAATACCTACCACCTGCATACAGAAGACCAACCAGCCCCAAACCCTAGCAACAAGTTCTAACTTGTTGGAAGGTTGTTCCACAATCTTCTCATGGTGTACTTTTAGCATCTTGGGAGTCACACCAAACTACTAACCTATAGGCTGTCATAAAGGAAATTTGAGTTTTTTTAAACCATTGTTTATAGTAACTTACTATAGCAGTGATCAAAAAGTAACATGCCAACAATAACTTAAAAGCATCAAATTAATGTCAGGAAGGAGGCAATGACAGAAAGGACATTAAAAAAAACACCTCTGCCTATACAGTAGTAGATTACAAAGACACAGCAAGAGCCTAAAATTTGATATAATACAGATCTCGAGGGTTCCGTGAAGACTGTGTTGGTAAGAGCATTTGCTTCTGGGCAAAGTCTACAAGAAAGACATCATGTTTTATTTTTGGAATTGAATACAAATTTTTAAAAGCTTAGAAACAAAATCAAAAATCTTGGCCAAAAGACAAATGTGACAAGGAATCTCTAAATTGCTTATAATCTACCCTACTAGATTGCTTAGAATCTACCCTAGTCTCCTGGGTTGTGATACTGAAAGCTGAGCTAGATTACACTACATGTGATTGCCAGACTTGGAAAAAGACAAACCCTAATTAATTCAATGTTATTTGGGGGAAAGGGGGGCGTTTCCTCTAGTTTGAGAGGAAAAAATAAAGAACTTATTGGCTCAATTCATATCCCCAAGTAAACTACCTCTACTCCTTGACTGGTTTTGAATCCAGTCCAGGAATTTGAGAAGTCCCATGAAGAAGTCCCTGGAGAGAAAAGTTACATTGTTACAGAGAGTGACACACCTGTCTGAGGCCTTCATGGCCCTGAGCCTGGTCAAATTAGTCTCTATCAGCCTCTCTTGTTCTACACTGCATTAGCTCCCTTCCATATCTCAGTTTTTGAACCCCACTCTACCTTCACGAATCAGTTCGTATGGTATCCCTCTCTGTTGCTTGTCATGTGCTCATCAAATGAAAATGAATTCTTTCCTAATTCTATATTCTAAACAAATTCATACCTTCCACCATCTGTTTGGTGTCCATCTTCACTGGTTATGGTCAATCCATTCATAAATTTGGAACTTATTTATTTATGTGTTTGGAGGTACTTGGAACTGCAATCAAGGTCTTGCCTGCAAATAAGCTATGCGTATAGTTCCTTTTTGTGTCAGCTGTTTTCAAGCTAAGATCTCACTCTATACAAGGGAAAGGCTAAGACCGTGAGCCTCTTCTATGTGCTTCTCTGTGTTTCTGGGATGACAGGTATGTACCAATGTGCACAGCAACTGTTTTTTTTAATTTTTTTTCTTTTTTATTGTAATTAGTAAAAGGGTTACATGATATTTGCCAGATAGAAGGTGCGTTAATTCACATACATTGATACCCTTTCACATGTCTTGGTCCCCATTTCCCTCCCCCCACCCCCACCCCTCATCTTGTTTTCCCCCCTTCCCTATCCAATTTCAAATAACCAAATACAAATATATCCGATATATCAGGTAACAAAGTGAGATACTGTAACAATATGATATAACCAAGGGACAGCAAAAGAGATGAGAGATAACATAGTACCTTAAGGACAACGATCATTCATTATATGGCTTATGTTTCTATATCCTAGAGGTCCTTTCATTTAGCGTCAGACTATATGGCCTTTTGTATCAACCACTATGGAAAGCAGTATGGCAGTTCCTCAAAAGACTAAACATAGAGCTCCCCTGTGACCCAGCAATTCCACTACTTGGCATTTACCCAATCACCCAGAAACAAGGACATACTAAATCCACCAGCACAACAATGTTCATTGCAGCACTATTTACCATAGCAAAGATATGGAACCAACCTAGATGTCTCTCAGTTGATGAGTGGATCAACAAGATGTGGTATTTGTACACAATGAAATTCTATGCTGCTGTCAGAAAGAATGACATCGCCCCATTTGTTAGAGAATGGAAAGACTTAGAAAAAATCATATTAAGTGAAGTAAGCCAGACTCAAAGGAACTTAGGCTCAATGGTTTCCCTCATTCGTCATAATCAGTAGAAACCTTGGGCTCTACTAGCAGAGATTTGCAATAGAGCAAAATCTTGATACACAGCAACTGTTTTACCTGAAGCTGGAATAATAATCATGAATCACTGTGTCCAACCATTGGTTGAGATGGAGTATTTGTGACGGTGGGTTGACCTCAAACCATAATATACCTGATCTCTATTTCCCAGGCAGCTATGATGAGAGGACTAAGTCACTGTAACTTGCTTCATTCATAACTTAGTTTTTCTTCTTTAAGTCTTTCTCTCAAATGACCAGAATTTGAAATCTCAACACCATAGTCCTGGATTTGAATAGTCTCATAATTGTTCCCTCACTTCCTCCAAGGACCCTATGATCTGTTACTTAAATTATATCCCCCTCATCAACTGAGGGACATCTAGGTTGGTTCCATATCTTTGCTATGGTGAATAGTGCTGTAATGAACATTGTTGTGCTAGTGGATTTAGTATGCCCTTGTTTCTGGATGGTTGGGTAAATGCCAAGTAGTGGAATTGCTGGGTCATAGGGGAGCTCTATGTTTAGACTTTTGAGGAACTGCCATACTGCTTTCCATAGTGGTTGAATGAGTTTGCACTCCCACCAACAGAGTAGTAGTGATCCCTCCTGGCCACATCCCCTCCAGCATCTGTTGTTATTAGTTTTCCTGATCCTGGCCATTCTAACTGGGAGTGAGGTGGAATCTTAGAGTTATTTTGATTTGCATTTCTTTTATGACCAGAGATGTTGAGCATTTCTTCATGTGTCTATAGGCCAAGTTGTGGTATTTGTATACAATGGAATTCTGTGCTGCTGTCAGAAAGAATGACATCGCCCCATTTGTTAGGAAATGGAAAGACTTAGAAAAAATCATATTAAGTGAAGTAAGCCACACTCAAAGGAACTTAGGCTCAATGGTTTCCCTCATTTGTCATAATCAATAGAAACCTTGGGCTCTACTAGCAGAGATCTGCAATAGAGCAAAATCTTGATACATAAGGCCATATAGTATGAAGCTAATTGAAAGGACCTCCAGGATATTGAAACAAAAGCCATATAACGAATGATTGTTGTCCTTAATGTACTATGTTGTCTCTCATCTCCTTTGCTGTCCCTTGGTTATCTCATATTGTTATAGTATCTCACTTTGTTATCTGATATATTGAATTTATTTGTATTTGGTTATTTGAAATTTAATAGGGAAGGGGGGAAAACCAAGACGGGTGGGGGGTGTGTGTGGGGATAATGGGTACCAAGACATGTGAAAGGGTATCAATGTTTGTGAATTAATGCACCTTCTATCTGGCAAATATCATGTAACCCTTTTACTAATTACAGTAAAAAAAAGTGAAAAAAAACAAAAAAATAAAAAAATAAATTATATCCCCCATCTGTAAATAGCCCTCCAAGTAAAATGGTGTCTTCTGTTACCTACAGAACTTTACTTTTGTTAACTATCCAACCTTAGCCTAGAAATACATTTCTACTATATTGGAGACTTTATAGAGAAATTTTCATCTTTTTCTAGATTCTACTGCTTTGTCCCAGTCTTGAGATTTGAACTCTGTGCCTAAGGGCTATCATTGAGCCTTGTTTTCCTAACAAGAGCAGACTTCTACCACTTGAGCTATGGCTCCAGTTCTAGTTTTAGATGGTAGTTCTGGGATAGAAGTCTCATGGACTTTTGTGACTGACTTGGAACCATGATCCTCTGATCTGACCTTCCTTAATAGCTGAGATTACAGGTATGAGCTACCAGCACGTTGGTCTAATTATAATTTTTGGATGCATTTGCACATGTCTATAGTGTGACTTTTTCAAAGTTGGTAGATATTCCTTGGAGGAAAGAACACTCAGGTTGGAGAAGTCTTGCTATAGAGATTAGATATCCAACAAGATTAAGCAATATGCTCGTGGTCCAGCAAAGAAATATCAGCTATATCCAAAATTGAATCCAGGTCTTCTGACTCTCAGACCAGTGCTCTCTCTCTGTGTCACCTCACTAACTCCTGGCCATAAAGGCATCAGGGACAGTCTTCATCTCAGGATGTGACATCACCTCTTAGTTCTAAGAGGTTCGCATGTCATTTCCTTCACCAAACACCCAATTCTGTACTAGTTTCCATTGCAACTAGACACTTGTCTGGAAATCATGAAAGAGTGGAAAATTTTTTCACAAGACCAGAACTCTAAGTTAGTGAAGGAGAATGTGTCCAAAGCACTTAGGTTGTCTGGGAAACATATGTAGGTGCTCAAATGTGTGTGTTTTAATGGTAAAAGGGGGATGATTGCAAGATTGCCTTTCCTACCAATGGTATCACTTTGTTAAATACAATATGGTGATCTATAAAATGTCACTCAAATGAATGTCTCAGGAGATCTTTGTTAATGACAGAGCACTAATATTATATGTGAAGTTTTTGAATATAGGAAATACCATTGCTGAGGTTCTAAGGATGTCCTCCAATGCCTCATAGAGGATGAGTTCACCTGATTCTGAATTTGTTCTATTCCATACTTGTGGGATCTTACAAAATAGGTTTAGTGTAGACAGGAATGAGAAAGAAGTACCAATGATATTACAGTAAATGGAAACATCATATGTAAATGGCATAAGAACATGCGTCAGACTCAAAGAAAATAATAGCACAAGAAACCCAGAGACTGGCCCCCAGTGTTGCTTCTACTTATCTACAACAAGAGGATCAAATCCTCATAATTTCTTATTCCTTATGTCTTTGGATTACATGAGAGCATATCTTCTGGGTTATGATTTCTTGAAATGCTGGCACAAGGGATCTAGAAAATGAATGTAAGAGATATTATAGAACACATTGTACTTCCTATTTTATAACACATTTTGGCCATCAAGAGTTCTGATGAGCCATTGGCAGTGAAAATCACTTTGTATAGAATCACTTAAGTGCATGCTGTAGTAACTGGGACCTACAGAATTTTTTGGACAAAACTGACACACTTTCAAACATGTTTTTGCACTCATTTTGCCGAGGGTTTGAAAGATCCAGACAAGTAGTTACTTGTCCAAGATGATCTTTCTTACTTTTCCCTCTCAAGTAACTATTATCCCACTCACAGCCTAACTCTGTGATCCTCAAGACACTTTTAGTCTCTAGTTATAAAAACTGTGTCCCCAAAGGGGTTGAAGATGAATATTTGGCCTGAAATATCTGAACCATTTAAAAAGGTAGTTCAACAAAATAGACTCTCTGAAAAGATGGGGTCAGAAACTCTTCCCATCTTTAAGCCTTCATGGTAGTATGTGTATCAGACTGTTGTATTTACCTGTCTTTCACACTAATTTAACCTTGGGAGTTATTTTGACCAACAAACTATGGTATAAGTGGTGATATTCTATCCTAAGGCCCACCCTTCTTAGGTTCTATTGCTTCTGTTCTTGGCACAGCTTTAACTAGACTTATTAGCAAACTTCTTTAGAAAGAGAGAAGAGATCACGAATGAATACTGAGATTCTGCAGCAGACATCTAGCCCTGTGGCTCCAGATGCTTGAGTAAATCCACTGGGACATTCAGCCAGCCTCTTGACTATGAACAATTCCCTTATTTTCCTTTACCCTAGTCAACACCATATGGTATTGACTAAAAACTCCCAGCTGTTACCCAAGCCATCAATTTGGGGAAAAATGTTGTTTTACACCACTGAACATCAGGACGAATTTTAGGTAGCAATATATAACTTTAAAAATAACCAAGTGCAACCATAACAAAAATAAAATTCATGGCTTTAGCTTCTGAACAAGGTTATAGGCAAAGACCAGGAGGGAGTTCAGGTCAGTGGAGAATAGCAGAGAGGCATGGAAATTGCTATTGCTGAGTAACCTGCATTATGAGTGGAAATATTATTACTTATAATAGAATAGAAACTTTAAGAAAAGTGAACCGAACAAACTTGTGAATTTTGCCAGCAGATTTTTCAGGAAAAAAATATTGACTTTGTCCATTGGTTCGTTTGTCTGCCTATTATGGGAATGGAGAAATAAATTCAGAAGATGTGTCTCATTTCTAAGCACAATTTAAGGCAAAATATTTCCAACTCAAGATTTACAAGGTTGGAAATGAAAGTGTTTTGAATTCTCCAGCACTGAATCTGGCATACAATTAGAAAAGCATGAAATAACCCCCAAGCAAATATCAAACCCTAAGCATTGCCAATGAAATGTGAGGATGGGATCAAGATCCAATCTAATGTGTGATGATGAGACTTCATATTATTTTAAGTTACTGACTTTAAAACTCTCAGGCCACAAAGCTTTAAGAATTTGAAGAGTACTAAGAATCCAAACCAGAGGGTACCTTGATTTGCAGAGATGTGTAAGAAATTATCTCATTAGGTAGACAGAAATTTGATATGTAGAGAGGCTACAGAGTTTTGTTGTTGATGATCTTTTTAATTCAATTACCTTCATATCCTTTTTGAATGATTACTGATGCAAAATTTACCTGTGTTCACCAATTTGGGCATGTAACTGCTTAGTAGAGGGAGCATAAGTGATAATATACTATATATTTTAAACACCTAAACACTGTGTGCTGAGCATATTTACCATAAAGAAATGAAAGATGCTTATGCTGTATCCATGAACATGGATATATGCTGTGTCTCTCCAACTACATTAGTAGTCTTAATATTAGTACTATTTTGTAGTTTTCAGTGAGTTTTTACATATCTTCATATATCCTTTAAATAGTTTATAATTAGTTATAATTTTAAATGGCACATTTAAGAAACCAATTTCAGTTGCCTGGATGGCTAGGACTGCCATCTTCCTTCCTGTTCTTCCAAATGACTCTGAGGATAACAGGAATATGCCATTGTGTGCCATTGTGCTTCCTCTAGCCATTATGCTGGCATACCAAGTGCATTCTACCATATGTAGTCTTTGCTTTAGATGGAATATAGAGAATTGTTTTTTTTTTTTCCTGTCTGGCTTTGAACCTTGATCCCTATTGTTTACCTCCCATAGAGCTAGGATTTACAGAATTGATCTATTTTGCCCAGCCTGACAGGAACATTCTCCACTTTCAGTACAATTCAAAAGGTAATGAACTGAGCTTAATTTGGCTGTTGTTTTGTTTTGTTTTGTTTATTCATGAAGCTTGAACCCTCGGCCTGGACTCTGTTCCTAGCTCTTCAGCTCAAGGCCAGTACTCTACCATATTGAGGCACAGCACCACTTCCAGTTTTCTGGTGGTTAATTGGAGATAAGAGTCTCACTGACTTTAGAGCCTGGGCTGGCTTTGAACCATGATCCACAGATCTTAGTCTTCTGCGTAGCTAGGATTCCAGGTGTAAGTCACCTGCAACTGGCTTTGAACTGGGTTTTTGAGTCAAGCACAAAAGTACTGAAGAATAAATAATACCAACTGGAAACGGTGAAGAACAGGTCTTGCTGAAATTTTGGATGGTAGCACAGGGCCAGTTAAATGCAGACCAGACAAAGTGAGCTGTCAAACTCACCTTATGAGGAAATCCACGTGTGCCCAAATAGCTCATTACACTAAAAACGGAACATTGAGAGTATGCCAAAGCCTACATCAGAAAGCCAAAGTAGTGAGGAAGGGGGCAAGAGATGGAATGGATAAGGAAAAGGAAATTATCCTGGTGCATCAAATGATGAAGATGGAACCTGAAAACTTAACACCATAGATGAAAGAAATACAAAGGATCCTGAAGAGCATGAAAAGGCTCCTTAAAGCACACAATAAATCAAGCTAAAACTACCATTTAGAATTTATTAGGCTATACCATTTCCTGGAAATGTTTGCCACTTCCTTTTATTGCCTATCCAAGAAATACTTTGTGCAGTACAGAATCTGAAAGAATGAGAACATTATCATTATTTGTTTCAGGAAAATGCACAAATAAAAAACATAGTTTAAAGACTTTTTAGAAAGTTGCTAAATGATGACTGTAATATTTTGATTTTAACTCATTTTTGCTTCTCATTGACATGTGTATTTATATGACAATTTTCTATTGGAGAGAGAGAGGAGAGAGAGAGAGAGAGAGAGAGAGAGAGAGAGAGAGAGAGAGAGAGAGAGAGAGAGAGAGAGAGAGAGAGAGAGAGAGAGAATGAATGAATTTAGGAATGATATGAGTAAAATTGTAAAATTCCAGGCAGGGTTATACTGTGACATCTCTCTTCATGGTTCCAAGGTAGAGCAATATATTTTCTTTGTGAATTCAGACCTATCAATTATACTACAGATGTCCAGAAGCAATAGATTGGATACTCATTCACTCATAGTCTTGCTCAAGTACCAAATATTTATTAAGTAAGTATAAAGTAAATCCATTTTATATTTAAAATAACCCAAGACCCTAATGCTAGGATCTATATATTGTTTGGTTTGAGACAGATCACATTATTTGCATGAACCTACATTATTTTTGCAGAAGTGAAAATAATCAGTCCTGTTTTATGGGATTATAATAAAAATTAAAATGAGGGGCCAGGAGTTTGGCCTAGTGGTAGAGTGCTTGCCTAGCATGAACGAAGACTCAGGCTCGATTCCTCGGTACCACATACATAGAAAAGCTGGAAGTAGTGGTGTGGCCCAAGTGGCAGAGAGTTAGCCTTGAGTAAAAAGCCCAAGGACAATGGTTAGGCCCTGAGTTCAAGCCCCAGAACTGGCCAAAAAAATTTTAAATGAAACAATTATTGCAGGTGCAAGTTCAAGGACAAACACATGTAAGCTAGGATGAGCTTATCTCTAATAGAGAAGTATGGATTCAAAGATGGATGAGATACTCACTTATCCCTGTGTATCATATACCCTGATGTGGAAGAAAACTCAGCTCAAAGAGAAGGAAGATGGTACTGTTTTAACTCAGGGATTTTTTGAACAGAGTTTAGCAGCCAATCATAGAAAAATGTATTGAAAATGTCAGGATGAGTCAATTGTATTTGCACATGGGAAGAAGACCTAAGGAGTCAAGGCTAGCTTGATCGTCAGACTGTGCCACTCTCTACAGGAAAGGAATCAAGAAAACAATTAAGGAGTGAAGTGACATGATCAGAAGTGTGTTATCAATATATTGGTGTGTCATATATGATGGCACATACCTGTTATCCCAGCTACATAGGAGATAGAAATCAGGTGGATGGTGGTTCTAGCAGAGATCAAAACTGTAATTCAAGGCCAGCTTGGTCATAATGTTCATCTCAACCAACAAGCCAGGCATGGAACAGCACCTCTGTGTTTCTAGCTGTACAAGAAACATAGGTAGGAGAGTCTTGGTATGAGACTAGCCTGGACAAAAACATGAGACCTTATCTGAAAAGTATCTACATTCATAAAAGGGCTAAGAAGGGCCCACGTTATCCAGTACATTCTGCCAAGCATGAGTACAAATCCCAGAGGTGACACAAAAACATAATAGCACTGGGTTTTTGCCTCAACTGAAGCACTCAATTAGAGGGTATCAAGGGGTTTGGAAGCTTCTCTTTAGTGGTCTATTCCTTGCTTCAGACAAAATTATGGCATTAAGCAAAAATGGTTCTTTTCTGGAGCTCAGTTTTCTCAAATGGACTATGGTTTAGTTAGTCGAAATGATGCCATTTGTGTTCTTACAGATACAGCAATTCATACCAAACCTTTGACAAATGAGGTTTTTTTTAAAAATTTGTTCCTCATTTGTATCTTCTGAATGATAAAAGTATCTCTAGATTCCCTTTCAAACACAAGGAAAGTGCATGACTGAAGCAAAGTTACAAGTTATCTTCAAGAATAAGAAACACTCAAGACAGAAGTCAGGCCATCAGTTTCTACATACATACTTGTCCCACATAAATTGGGAAGAAATGCTACTTTAATACAATATATGAAATAGAGGAATGACACTTGAGAAAATCATTTTAGTGGTCTAGACCCATTAGGGGTTTAGTAGCCAGAAATTGTACATGTCTGTAGTTAGGCTTATGGGTTTTAGGTTCTGCCAAGAAGAAGCAAACAAACAAAAACTCACAAAACAACCCTTGTTCCTTCTTGTTCTAGTTTCATTGACTTTTTCATTCAATCTGGATTCTCTTTGCTACCTCTCATCCTTCCTCTTTCCCCTGTACCTTTCTTCCAGCTTTCCTACATCATGTCTTCTGTGTGTAAATCACCTTTCTCACTTTGTTGTCTGACAGAAGTAGCAATCAAGGCATCTCATCTCTCATCCAATAGCAGGCATGACATTACTCTGAACAGTCTCAGAAATGCAGACACAGAGACAAATATGGGGAACAGAAGAGTATTCCATTCCTTCCTATGTCACAGTCATCTTGTCGCCACATGTTGAAGCTCTGTTTGGAGCCAAGTAGATCTAGGTGCTTCGGAAATGAAGACATGAATCTCTGATGACAGCTTTTGATCCCACAACCATCCATGTCTGACATTGTTCTTCCCATCAAATGTTCTACTTATGTGAGACAATACATCTCCTCTGCTACTTTTAAGCTTGTTTGAATTCAGACTCTGTCACTTGCAATGCAAAGAGCTTCAGGAAATATTTATATATGAGAATCTCGTGCATGACTTTATTTAAGGAAAGATTCTTTCCCACTGTTTTTCCTCTGCCAAAGTATAAATTTGGGAACCACAAATCTCATGCAGGGTAATCACTTACAGAGGAGACAACTGACGCCACATACAGAATTATTTTCCAAAGTTATAGTTACACATGGCAGAACTGAAACTGGCATGAAAGGCTCATGGTCTTTGTCATAGCCTGTCCTATTCAGATGTACCTGTTCATGTGTTTCAGGTTTAACCCCTGTCATTTCCATTCAACACTATTATTCCCAATATCAAAGTCTAATATTTCTAAATAGACCTACAGGGAACTATTTAAGGAAGAAGGTTTATCTGTCTCTACAGAGACCTAGCAAAGGCTTCCCACATTTGCCCCACACAAAGATGTCTTGAGCAAGAGAAGAAGAAAATTTGCTCAATCAAGTAGATATTGTGGAAGCAACCCAGAAGATTTCTTGGAAGATCTTTGACCCACAAGGGTTTGTGTTGCTCATTCTCCAAGGCTCTATCATCCTTGTACTGGAGCACCACCTCCTGGTGCTGCTAGAATGAAAGTTTAGTTTTTTCTAATTAAAAAAGGTCTGGTAATAGTAAGACTTTTAGGACATTTGAGCTAGTAAGTCCATTTATGAATGAGTTTTTGTTCATCACTCCTAATTGATAGATACGGAGAGGAGACAGGCTAAGAAAAGAAAAGTATATTTTCCTATCATTGTGTCTATCAGTTAAGAGTAGAGAGAAATGTGAATTCAAATGGGCAGATACCTTCTGCTTGTATTGCTTAATTCTGTAATTATAAAAGTTGATACTTACTCAAAGTATTGAGGGTATAACTAGAAAAAAACTAGGTCAAAATAGGCAATGTTGAATCAAGAGAGAAGGAGCTGTAGGCATTCTCTTTTATTTTTTAGAGCTTTTTTTCATACATTTTATTGTAATTAATAGAAGGGTTACATGATATTTGTCAGATAGATGGTGCATTAATTCACGTACATTGATACCCTTTCACATGTCTTGGTCCCCATTTCCCTCCCCCCCACCCCTACCCCTCATCTTGTTTTCCCCCTTCCCTATCCAATTTCAAATAACCAAATACAAATATATCCGATATATCATGTAACAAAGTGAGCTACTGTAACAATATGAGATAACCAAGGGACAGCAAAAGAGATGAGAGATAACATAGTACCTTAAGAACAACAGTCATTCATTATATGGCTTATGTTTCTATATCCTAGAGGTCCTTTCATTTACTATATGGCCTTTTGTATCAAGGTTTTGTAGAGCTTATTTTTTATTGTATTTAATTGTCAGGACAATGTATAGAGGAGTGACAGTTACATTCATCATGTAATGGGTATGTTACTTCTCAAATCTTGATACACCTTCTCATGTTTTTGTCCCCCTGTTCCTCCCCTCATCCCTCCCAATCATCTTGTTAAAGGTACTATCCTATCAGCTTTAAATGTTGCCTATTCTGAAATATTTCACCAGAGGTCAAAATTCTAAGGAGAAAAATACATGCCCACCTAGTTTCAGACACTTGCCTACATGCAGTAAGAATATTTTAAAGTTATTGATCAATAATTCTATCAGAGCTTCATAGGACATACCCCTAAGAGAGAGGTATTATTTTCCCAAAGGAAAGGGAAGGAGTGCTAGAGAGACAAAAACAAAAATAACAAAACAAAACACACACACACACACACACACACACACACACACACACACACACACACAAAACCCACAGATGTCCATTGCTGAACAAAGCCAGGGATATTACTCAAGCATTTCCAAATTAAGAACATGAAGTATTTAGACCAGAATATGTGTCCAAACTTAGATCACACCCTATGAATTATTACTATTTATCCATCAGATGTGTATTTCTCTTGAGTTCTTTTGCTTATAAAGAATCAAAGTAAAACACAACTGAAAACTGGGTGCCAGTGGCTCTTGCTTGTAATCTTGGCTACTCAGGAGGCTGAGATCTGAGGATAGTGGTTCAAAGCCAGTCTAGGCACAAAAGTCCTAAAGAGGCTCTTATCTCCAATTAGCCACTCAAAACCAAGAAGTGCAGCTGTGGCTGAAAGTGGTAAAGCAGTAGCCTTGAGCAAAAGCTCAGGGACAATGCTCAGGCCCTGTGTTCAAGCCCCATGACTGACAAAAACAAAACAAAACAAAAAGCTCAATGAACACAAAAGGAAGTGCATATGTATGGAAAATGGAAAGAAGAAATCTGTATTATTTATTGTTTATTCATTTATTATGCTGGAATTTGAGCCCTGGGCCAGGATCCTTTCTGCTTAACATTTTCTGCTCAAGGCTAATGCTTTAACACTTGAGCCACACCTCTACTTCTGGTTTTCTGTTGGTTATTTGGAGATAAGAATCTCAAGGACTTAACTGCCTGGGTTAGCTTTGAGCCATGAGCTTCAGATCTTAGCTTCCTGAGTAGCAAAGATTGCAGGCATGAACCACCAATGCCCTTTCCTGATCTTATGTTCTGTTGTCCTTGCTCTGCCAGCTGCTCCCTAGTGACTTGAGTTTTGACAGAGACTCATTAAGGCAACTCAAACATCTTCCTTTAACTAAAAACCTTAGGGATTTAGCTACAAATCTAACATTTCATTTTTTTGTGGGTCATGGGGCTTGAACTAGGCCTGGGTGCTGTTCCTGAACTCTTCAGATTAAGACTACCACCCTATGCCTGGACCTGGGCACTGTCCCTGAACTCTTCAGCTCAAAGCTACTGCCTTATCCTTGAGCCAAGCCCCACTTCCCATTTTTCTAGAGGTTAATTGGAGGTAAGAGTCTCGGGTCCTTTTGTGCCCAGTCTGGCTTTCAAGTCTTGATACTCAGATCATAGCTTCCTGAGTAGCTACCACAGGTTTCATTTTTTGTCCATAATCTAGGTTCATCATTGTGTATGAGGCTGCAATTGACCTATGTAAGGACTGGACATTGTATTTGTTATTGTATCCTTGATTACATGTAATAAACCCCTGATTCAATTAGAAAAAGTAATCAGAATAGACTATTCTGTAATAAAATGAATCCTGAAAGGAGGCTTCTACTGGTCTATTTGATGTCATTGATATAGTCTTCTTTTCTGTCTTCATTATGTTGATTTTATTTGAGGACCACATGTTCAGATTTTATATGATTGTTACAGTGGGTCTAAGTATCTAATACAAAGGTGTAAGTAGACATTAGTCTTACTAGATTTTCTTTCAAAGAATAAAAAGCCCTTTCCAGACCTCACCAAAAGTCTCACCCTTATGCCCACCAATCTCACATTTCATTAACCACAATTGTGAAACATACTACGTATTAACCAAGTGCTACCAAGAGGACAGAGTTGACGATGATTGTCTTAGACTAATGTGGTTTTTGTCGAAGCACAAAATGGAGACAACTTTTCTATGAAATTGCTACCTGTAAAAATATCAGAGTGTGACAAGAGCAGAAAATGTAAAGCTGGCTGTGGGTAGTAATGGTATCTGATTGGCTCTGAGTAAAGTGGGCACTATTCTGTGGTCAGGGAAGATGTGATCCCATGATACAAACTCGTTGCCTAGGTAACTAACCTCTTGTCATATCTATCACAAATCTGGAACTCATTCTAATTGCAATAAACTCTAGTAAACATGGACATAGCAAGTTTTCTGTTGATAGAATAAGGATTGAACAGCTTCATTCAGAGGCAGGATAGGGAGCTGCTGGAAACAGAACATAGGCTCAATTAAAAAGTTTTCTCTTGGGCCGGGAGTTTGGCCTAGTGGTTAAAAGTGCTTGCCTAGCATGCACGAAGACCCGGGTTCAATTCCTTGTTACCACATAAATACAAAAAAGCCGAAAGTGGTGCTGAGGCTCAAGTGGTAGAGGTCTAGCCTTGAGAAAAATCCAAGGACAGTGCTCAGGCCCTGAGCTTAAGCCCAGGACTGGCAAAAAAGAAAAAAAAAAGTTTTCTCTTGCATCCATCTTGGGTTCTCTTCATCTTTCACTCTTGGTCAATTATTTGTCTACTATGTGTCAACCCTTTGGATACAGAAATATATAGGGTATAAGATAGAATCAAGGGAACTGATGTCATAAGGGCACAAACCAGTGGCTCTGTTGAGCTCTGAAAATGAAAGTTGGCTAGCAATTTCAGATAGGAAAACATGTTAGCAAAAAAGTTTCAGACTGTGGTATTTCTGAAAGAAAAAGAGAGTCTGTTGGTTTATAAAAGAGGATGAAGTCTGACTTAAAATGCCAAGCTTTAGTTACACCTAAAGTAGTAATATATGCAGTTCACATTTTCATACTCTTTCTGCACAATGCACTTTTGTATCTGTTAGCAAAGTTTATCTGTGTATCCATTCCATTGCACATGAGACTTTCTGCAATGGCCCGAAGAGACAGTTATTAACAGCTCACTTTAGGTGTCAAATTTATAGATTAAACAATATCTAGAAATACAGTAAAACATTATTTTTTGGTGTGTCTGTAGTTCTATCTAGAGAAGATTAGCTTGTGAATCTGCATAAACCAAGGAATGTACATAGATAGATATCACCTAATGAACCAAGGCCTACATAGAAGAAATGCTAGAAAACAAATTGGTTTCTTCTCCAAAAACTGAGCTAAACTCTCCTTTTGACTACTTTGAGCACCAGAATTGTGGGTTACGATTCCTTTAAAATGCAGGACTTATACCAGCAATCCCTCACCTACATCCCTGAATTCTCAGATTGTCAGTTTCATCCTCAGAATTACACCACTGATTTTACTAGGTACTATTGGACTTGTCCTGCAGCATGTTACCAGCATCCTAGACTTTCCAGCTTACAAATGACCTTGGCTAGACACTCCATAGTTTCCATAATTTCATCAGTCGATTTCCTAGTAAATCTGCATTTGTTTTTCTCTCTGTGTATTCTATTGGTGCTATCTCTCTGGAGAAGCCAGATTCATACAGAGATTAAATCTATGTAATCTAAAATAGATAGACAATCACATCATGAATAAACACAAGAACAGTGACTTGAATTCACACTGGCTGGCTGAACATCCAGTCTCTGCTCTGCTTTATTTCTGCTAGAAATAAAGTCATAGGTTTGGAAGTCTAATTATGATATTCAAGACATACCTAGATTAGTATCAACCGTTTATATATGTAATTGTTTAAAAAATGCAAATTTATTGCTCCCAAGAAGACAGACTAAGTCAAACTAAGATAAATCCCATAGGCACAAATTATAAAGAGCCATCATAATAAATAAACAGGATCTTTAGTATAAGTACATGAATTTTTAAAGATATGTGTTTGCCTCGGCAGCACATATTCTTCAAAGAAAGAAGAGATTGGAGGAAAGTTTGCTCTTTTAAAAAGATTAAATACTGCAGCCCGTCATATTGTTTACACTGTTAATTTGCTTTCCAAGTCCTTTTAGACAGATAAAGCGAAGGTAAACTTCAGAATAGGCCCTGTACAAATTATCACCAATTCTAAATTAATGAGCTTTTGGCTTTATCTGAGTTGTAGAAAGACTAAACAAATGTATGGGAATCGTATGTTTTCTTTCCATCTTAAAGGCTCTTTTCCCCCCCTTCTAGCACTATTTCCTCTGTCAGGAAATTCAAGAGTCCACTAGTTTTAAAAAGTTCAATATTTCAGCATGAAATGTACAGCCTGACTATCTTCATTCTACACAGTAGATGACTAAGCCTTACTTTCTGGCTTAATTTAATTTTTCATCTCCCAGCTCACATTTGACATCATTCAACAGTCATGTGATTGTATACAATGCCTTCCCTTACCCTAAAATTCTAGGATGAGATAAAGGTTTGTCAGTAAGAGTGGCACTGTGTATAGTTTTAACTAGAATAGCAGACTTGAGCTCCCTCCCTCATCATGAGACCCAGGTGAGGCCAATTAACTCCTATTTGGCCATGATTCTGTATTCCCAGTTATCTTGGGAGTCCGACCCACTCTTCCCAATTCATGAACTTGGAAATTGAAAACATTGGATACAGATGAATCCTGCTTTAATCTCAACTCTGCACCCTCAGGCAAATTACTTCCCTTCATTAAGACTCAATCTCCCTGTATGTAAAATGAGAGTATCCGATATGATTAAGATCTCTTAAAAATATCAAAATGTTTTACTTCCACTTTGCAGATTTTTTGTCAAAGCAGTGGTATGTAATTGTCCACATCATTGCAACCATGCCAATATTGTTCATGCATTTCCCAGAGCACTTTAGAAAGTTTAATTACCAATGACTCTCCGTGAAACCCCAGGCCACAGGCAGAGCATCCAGTTCATGGCAGTCTCTTGCAGGATATCTAATGGTATCCTTAATGTAGAAAAGCAAACATTGGTTTTGTGATAGAAAGTTGAATAAGCCCTTCTGCTTGGAGATATTTGCTCGAACAAATGCTTATTTTTAAAAATGAATCTATACTTTCCACCATGACCAGACTGAATGTATGTGTTCATGACGGACACATTTTTCCCACTGTTTCAAAATCTTTGTTTTTTTACCACTTACCAGTCCCATCTGGAATAGAAAAATGATGCTTTCAAAATGTAGTAAAACATGTGTGTTTTTTTTCTTTTCCTCTTTCCAAAGAAAATGCAACAAAAACTGAATAAAAGGTAGGTACATAAAATTCCAAGTTAAATATAGGTATATTTCATAAAACTCACTTGTTATTTTACAATGATTACTCAACCACAAGAAAAAAAGTAAAAACACCAAAAAATACATGTGTTTGTGAGTGTGTGTGTGTGTGTGTGTGCGCGCACCCCTTCACACGCACACATGCCTGCACACTAGTACTGAAGATGTAATGCAAAGTTAAGGGTTCTTGTTTTTTTGTTTGATTGTTTGTTTTTCAATCAAGGTTGATGCTCTAACAGTTGAGCCATTCCTCCTACTTCTACTACAAGCTTTTCATTAGTTAATTGGAGTTTTTTCTTCCTTTTTTCTGTTTATATTGTACTTTATTGTGGGGATTATATATAGAGGAGTTCCAGGTACATTCATTAAGTAATGGGTACATTACTTCTTGAACATTAATAACATGTTTTTCTCCCACATTCCCTCTCCCCATCTCATCCCAAAATCAGCTTGTTTTTCCCCTTCCTTTCCCTATTTCAAATAAACAACTAAAAGCATATACAATAGCCCAGATAACAAAGTCAGAGACAGTAACAACATGTGATAAAACATAGAGAGAAAAAAGAAAAGAAATAACTTCATATAGTACCTTAAAAACAACAATCACAAGAAAATAAATAGCTTTACATAGTACTTCAAGAACAACAATCACAAAGATAAATCTCTTGTTCCCATATCCTGGAGTTCATTTCATTAAGCCTCATCCTATATGGACATATATACATAGCTTTTGAGCTATTTTGATCCTGTTAGGAGAATTCTAAATGTATGCTAATTATTTTAAATGAAGGAAACCATGGAGTCTATCTTTCCTTTTTGGCTTACTTCACTTAATATAATTTTTTCCAAGTCTTTCCATTTCCTTACAAATGGGGTGATGACATTCTTTATGACACTAGTAAAGAATTCCATTTTGTATAAATACCACATCTTCTTGATCCATTCATCTACTGAGGGACATTTGTTTTAGTTCTATATCATAGCCATGGCAAAAAATGCCGCAATGAACATGGTTGTACTAATAGCTTCAGTTTATCTTTGTTTATGGACCTTTGGGTAAATGCCTAGGAGTGAGATTGCTTGTTCATAGGGGAGCTCTGTGTTTAGTCTTTTGAGGAATTTCCATAATGCTTTCTGGAGTGGTTGAACAAGTTTACACTCCCATCACCAATGTAGTAGTTTTCCCTCTAGCCACGTCCCTGCCAGCATCTGTTATTAGATTAGATTAGATTGTTAGATTCTTATTAGATTATTAGGTTAGATTATTATTAGATTTCTTGCTAATGGCCAGTATAACTGGAGTGAGGTAATCCTCAAAGTCATTTTGATTTGCATCTCTTTTATGGCCAGAGATGTTGAGCATTTCTTCATGTATCTATTGGCCATTCTAATTTCCTCTCTTTAACTCTTTAGCCCACCTTTTAATGGCATGGTTATTTCTTTGAGGATTTGTTTTTGAAGGATTCAATTTTTTTAGCTATAGGTATATTTTAGATATGAGTCCCTTCTATTGTATAGTTAGTGAGGCTCTTCTACTCTCTGAGCTTTCTATTTACCTTGCTAGGGACTATGTTTCAAACTTTTATGCCAACAAATTTGAGATTCTGGAATAAATGCACAAATTTCTAGAAAATATCAATAGGGGCGGGGAATTTGGCCAAGTGGTAGAGTGCTTGCCTAGCATGCAGGAAGACCTGGGTTTGATTCTTCGGTACCACATACATAGAAAAATGCTAGAAGTGGTGCTGTGGCTCAAGGGGTAGAGTTCAAGACTTGAGAAAGCCCAAGAACAGTGCTCAGGCCCTGAGTTCAGTCCCCATGACTGGCCAAAAAAAAAAAGAAAATATTGATATACTCAAACTAAACTAAGATCTTAACTAAACCACCAACTACACAGATCCATCTCAAGTAATGCAATGGAAATGAGAAGCAGAGATCTCCCACCAAAGAAAAGCCCAGGCCCTGATGGACTCACACCTGAATTATATAAAGCTTTCAAAGCACATTGATACCAATATTCCCAAACTCTTAAATGAAATTCAAAGTGAAAATTCTCTACCAATCTCATTCTATGAACCCAGCATAACTCTCATCCCCAAACCAGACAGGAACTCATCAAAGAAAGAGAACTATAGACCCATTTCTTTGATTAACATTGATGCAAAACTTCTCAGTAAAATCATGGCTAATGAAGAAGGTAAAGGACCTCCATGATGACAACTTCAAAAATCTGAACAATGAAACTAAAGCTGAACTAAGGAAATGGGAAAACCTCCCATGCCCTGGATCGGGAGAATTAAAATCATGAAAATGACAATCCTGCCAAAGCTATCTACATAACTCAATACAAAACCCATCAACATCCCAATGTCATTCCTTAAGGAAATAGAAGAAGCAATCCAAAAATTTATATGGAATAATAAAAGACGCTGAATAGAAAAAACAATCCTTAGCAGAAAGACAGCACAGGAGGAATATTAATACCAAACTTCAGATTATTACAGAGCTATTATAATAAAAACAGCTTGGTACTGGCACAAGAACAGTCCTGGGGATTATTGGAATTGAACTGAAAACCCAGAGATTCACCCACAGACCTACACCACGTAATCTTCGATAAAGGAGCTAAGAAAATAGGATGGAAGAAAGACATCCTCTCTAACAAGTGGTGCTGGCAGAATTGGTTAAGCACCTGTGGAAAACTAAAGTTGGATCCACATATGTCACCCTGCAATGGAATTAATTCCAAATGGATCAAAACCTCGAGGTAAAAGCAGATACCCTGAAAACTTTATAAGAAGGAAGAGGAGATATAGTAGGACTCCTTGGCATAGGTCAAAACTTTCTTAATAAAGGCCCAGAAACAAAACAAATTAAAGTTTGGATGAATGGGTGGGCTAAAGTCTTAGACTTTTCTGAAGAGGAGATAAGAATGGACTATAGACACATGAAGAAATGCTCAACATCTCTGGCCATAAAAGAAATGCAAATCAAAATAACTCTGAGATTCCACCTCAACTACTCATCAAAAAATTATACACTATAATCAAACAGGATTCAAAGCAGGGATGCAAAGCTGGTTCAATATACACAAGTCAGTTAATATAATTTATCACAACAGGAGCAAGGACAAGAACCACATGATCATGTCAAAAGATGCAGCATACTAAAATCCATTAGCACAATGATGTTCATTGCAGCATTATTCACCATAGCTAAGATATGGACCTAACCCAGATTCTCCTCAGTGGATGATTGGATCAAGAAGACATAGTACTTATACACAAGGGAATTCTGTGCTGCCATCAGAAAGAATGGCATCATCTCATTTGTAAGGAAATGGGAAGACTTGGAAAAAAGTCATATTAAGTGAAGTAAGCCAGACCCAAAAGAACATAGGCTCAATGGTTTTGAAGTTGGACAAATGGGACAGCATTATACTGCAAAGCTACTGTATGAAGTTTTTTTTATGATTCTAAATGGTTTTCTGTCCAGACTGGCTTCAAATTATAGCTCTTAGATGTCCGCCTCCTGAGTAAGTTGGGTAACAGGTGTGAGCCACCAGAGTCTAATCAAAATAAAAATTTTAAACCTACTAAGTATTATTATCACCACAGTGTCAATAACAGAATATTTATGGCTTTATTCAACATCTGTGGGAAAAGAACTTTGATCTGGTCTGGATCTCCAGACCAGAGTTTGTTGTTATTGTTGTTGTTTGCTTATTTTATCTTCTTTGATTGCATGTTCCACAAGAACTTCTATTGAAAATGTTCCAAACAGAAGTTTTACCATCATCCCTTGCCCAACACTTCATTGACTTACTTCAGCAAAGTGGTAAAACAAGCTAAAACTATATGGTATGGTTCTTAATTCTGTATCTTTCACAAATAACTTTCTGAATGATGTTAATCCTCACTGCTATGATTATTCAAATACTTTTACTGATGAGTCCTTTCTATGTGAACATGGAATCTGCAAGATATTGGGCTGTAAGCAAAAGATGATAATGGTACGTGAAATACGGCATGAATATTCTTCTTTTGAACTTTCCAGGCTGTAGCCAAAGGTAGAAAAATGCACAATCCAGTTGATTGAGATAAGGGAATAACATGGAAAAATTCTGAAAGTTGAAAGAATTTGGAAGTTACAGAACAGATACAGAAATCAGGGAGATGCAGCTAGAATTCACAGGTATACAAAGAATTATTTTCTGGTGTTTAGTTTAATACAGGAAAGGATGTAAGGAAACAGCTGGAAATTGGAGAAAACTGAAAGACCTAGAGGTGATAACAGAAGTATACAATACTCATTCTGAACTAAGGGGAACACATTTTTCCATCAGCTGGATGAGAAAGTCTACCATTCATGTGTCAGGCAGAAAATACCGAAAATTCATGTCACAGCAATGTAGAATAAATAAACATATTTAATCTTCCACAGGTAAAATTTACAATGTTCAACCTGAAATCAAAATTTGTCAGATAAAATGAGTGCATCAATCAATGTAATGAAAAATTACAATGGAAGAATAAATGTGATGAAAACAAAATTCAAATGCCCAAAAGCAACACAGAATTGACACAGATAGCAGGGAATACAGTCACATTAGAACACATTAGAACATGCAAGAAGACACTGAAGCAATATCTTCAAGGCCCTGAAACTATACTGCAAAAATGGAACATACTTTTTAGATACTGAACATACTTCTTTAAAACACTGAAACTGCTAACTGGAAATACCTTCATAAAAAAGAAAAAAAAGGTAATTTCAGGTATTGGAAGCAGAAAACCATCACTATCATCAAATCTGCATTAAAATAAATGACAAAGGAATCTGTAGCACAAATCCTTATAAACTTGTGAATCACATTTCTTAGGCACTTGTAAGTTTGGAAGGAAACGTCAAGACTGTTTTCTTGTCTAAATAGATCTGTTCTAAGGAAGACACCATTTATTCAAAAATATTGAAATTGAAGTTCTTTCTGCCATATGATGAATACTGTGGGAATTTATTTTTTGCTTTAATTAAATAACTATAATTCACACCTATATTCCTATTTGAGAATATGCTGTCTTCTCTCATTCTTCCCCTACTTTCCCAGTCCTGCTTAGAAGACAATGCAAAAATCCAAGTAATTCCTGTGCCAGATACTTGGCTGAAAGGTTCCACTTCCAAATTAATTCTTAATTTTGTGCATATGTGAGTCAGGGTTCTTTAGAGAAACAGAAAACAGTAAGTTATTTGTTTGTTTGCTTTATAGAATTCACTCATGTGATTTTGAAGGACTGCAAGACCTGGTGTCTGCAGAGTTAGTCCAAGATAGAGACCCAGGAGAACAAATGGATTAGTTGCAGTCTAAGATCCAAATGTCTGAGAATCTTGAAGAGTTGCTGGTAGAACTCCTTTCCAAATGCTAACAGTCTCAAGACGCTTGAAGAGCAAAGTGCTTTGATTTTAGTATGTAAGGAGGTAAAAGTCAATACCTCAGTTCAAATGTCATAAGGTAGGAAAATTTCTCTCTTGGTAAAGGATAGCCCTTTTTAAAAAAAAGAATTCAAGCCATCGTTCTATTGAATGAGACCCATATACATTAAGGAGAGCAACTTGCTTTAAACAGTATTGGCTAATTCATTTTTTAAAACATTTCATCCAAAAACTAGCAAAATTGAAACAGTTAACAGATGTTCAGCTTCTGTCAAAATGATATCTATGCTTTCCTCCTTAAGATTAACTTTATATCCGAATAAAGACAATAGCGAATTCGTAAGGCTGCCTAATAGGATAGAAATGTCCTGCATACAACTAAAATTTCACCAAGTCTCTGTCTACACATGGACTTAAAGTACATGAGTAATATTAACTCTTTTGGAAATGTTTTCAGTGCCATGCATAAAACAAGTAGCTAAATCCAATGCTATAAAGTCAACAATCTAAGGTTAGGTATGAAGCTATATGATGAAGGAAAATGAACATATATACATAGTATAGATTATGTATATATATACATATATACATATATAGAGAGAATGCTATGTGTAGCTAAATACCACTTGAAAAGTCTAAATATTAGTCTACTTATTTCCTTTTCCCCAGGATTAATGACTTCTTTGGGTCTTTTCTAAAATACAGATCTTCAGTTTATAGGGCAGGGGCCATAGAGCCTTTTGAAGATCACTAGTATTAATATTAATAGTATGCATTTTAGCCAGGGCCTAAGGTTCTTCCCCAAGGGGACACAGCCTCCTCTTCATTCATACAGTTGTATCTGTAAGCGAGCTCAAGTTGTGGAATTGGTGAAGGAGCTGACTCTTAATTTCTTTTATGGTTTAGGTTATATGTTGCTCATTTTAGCTAGAAAGTTTCTGCTTATTCAGATCAGGTAACAATGTAATAAGCCTACAACTATCTGGTTTACTCTCAGAAGTACCACAATCAATTACTCAATGCTCCAAGTCTACAAAAAAAAAATCAGACTACTCTGATTGCTGCTTTAACTCTGAGATCCACTGAAGTAACCACAACCACATGGCCTTCTACAGGGGCCACTCAGACTCTGATACCCTAGGTTCCAATTAATACCACTATACCTAGGTTTCCCAGTTCAGTGACTTCTCACCACAGTGTCTGGCTCCAGGAAGAATCTATTACAGAGTTCTTCAAGAATGTAGAGGCTCTCTTTAAAAATTTATTTTCTGTAAGTTATGGAAAAAGGTCTGTCTTCAGAATTCTGTGAAGTGGATGAGTAGGCATTCAATGACAAAGCTACTCTATCATTCTAATCTCCCTATGTCTTAATCCCTTCCTCTAAATTAATCCAAAGCAGATCTGGCATTTCTAACTTTTTTGGTGGGGGCCAACTTTTAACCCATCTTTCATCCCATCACCCAAACCATTAGAGTTTTTCTGACATGCTTGAACTACAAAACTAGAATAGAATCTCTGTTTAGGGAGTTCATACCAATAATTTAGCTTGCTGTAAGTTTTGTGTCCCTTCCACTATCCCTCACTTTGATCATCTATTACTACACAGGATCCTGGATTCCTAGTGGAGAAATTTAAAACTTCAATAAGTTCCTTTGAGCCAGGTGTGGTGGCTCATGTCTGTAATGCTAGCTACTTGGGAGGCTGAGATCTGAGGATCATGGGTTCAAAGCCAGCTCAGGCATGAAAGGGCATTAAAGTCTGTCCCTGAAGCACTTATCTCCAATTAACCACTAGAAAACCAGAAGTGGCACTGTGGCTCCAGGTGTAAGGCAGTAACCTTGAGCTGGCGAGCTCAGGGACAGTGCCCAGTTACAGAGTTCAAGTTCCACAACTAGCAAAAAAAAAAATCAAAAAATGGAAGTTCCTTTGAAAGATAGTGTACATTTTTCAGAAATCACACTTTTTCTTAATATATTTTTATTGTAATTAATAGAAAGGTTACACTATATTTGCCAGATAGAAGGCACATTATTTCATGTACATTGACACCCTTTCTCATGTCTTGGTCCCCATTTCCCTCCCCCCCACCCCCACCCCTCATCTTGTTTTCCCCCCTTCCCTACCCAATTACAAATAACCAAATACAAATATATCCAATATATCAGATAACAAAGTAAGATACTGTAACAATATGAGATAATCAAGGGATAGCAAAAGAGATGAGAGATAACATAGTACGTTAAGGACAACAATCACTCATTATATGGCTTTTGTTTCTATATCCTAGAGGTCCTTTCATTTAGCGTCATACTATATGGCCTTTTGTATCTAGGTTTTGCTCTATTGCAAATCTCTACTAGGAGAGACCAAGGTTTCTACTGATTATGACAAATGAGGGAAACCATTGAGACCATGTACCTTAGAGTCTGGCTTACTTCACTTAATATGATTTTTTCTAAGTCTTTCCATTTCCTAACAAATGGGGTGATGTCATTCTTTCGGACAGCAACATAGAATTCCATTGTGTACAAATATCACATCTTGTTTATCCACTCATCAACTGAGGGATTTCTGGGTTGGTTCCATATCTTTGCTATGGTAAATAGTGCTGCAATGAACATCGTTGTGCTAGTGGATTTAGTCTGACCTTGTTTCTGGACAATTGGGTAAATGCCTAGTAGTGGAATTGCTGGGTCATATGGCAGTTCCTCAAAAGACTAAACAGAAATCATACTTTGTATCTCACCTGCTGGGATTTGAATCCAGTTATAATCGTTCAAGTAAAGACTTCCAAAGGTGGATACTGAGTCATAACTGTTGTATAAAATAATGCCCAACTGGGGCCAGGAGCATGTGCTAGAGGTAAGAGTGCCTACCTAAGCATGCACGAAGCCCTGGGTTTGATTTCTCAGTACCACAAAGACAGAAAAAAGCCAGAAGTGGTAGAGTTCTAGCCTTGAGAAAGCCTAAAGGACAATGCTGAGGCCTTGAGTTCAAGCCCCAGGAGTAGCCAAATAATAATAATAATAATAATAATAATAATACCTAAGTGAATGAATTCTAGTTTTCTCAGGCAAGTTATTGTTATCTCTTATATGGGGCATGGGGGTTGGAGAAGCTGGTCTCACTGACTGAAAAAAAAAAAAAACTTCTACTAGTAAAATATATTCAGAAGTTAGAGGCCCAATGTATGAACCTTCCAGATATCCCCATTCAAAATTTCAGTACTCCATTCCTTTTCAACTAATATTTTACTTAACCTAATGCTTTCATTGAAACTACAAGGCTGGTGGTTCAATAGGCCTTCTTGTTTAGACAGCTGAAGTATAAGATTTGAGGTCTGATATTCAGCAACCTCAATAGGGTAGCCGCAGAATATAGGAAACGTCTCTTTCAGTGTCTACATTGAAGATTTGGGAGTCATTCATACTGTACTCACAGAACACTGGAATCCTCAATATCGCTTTATCTAACAACCAGGAACCACCAGTAAATCTCATTTTATTCATTATTTTCATACACAAAAAAATGTTCAGAACTCTCATTTGAAGTCATTAAAACTCTTCTAAGATTTTTTTTTTGTGGGTCATGGGGCTTGAACTCTGCCTGGGCACTGTCCCTGAGCTCTTCAGCTCAAGGCTACTGCCCTACCCCTGGCCTTGGGCATTGTCCTTGCACTCTTCAGCTTAAGGCTACCACCATACCTGTGAGCCAAGCCCCACTTTTCGTTTTCTAGGGTTAAATGGAGATTAAGAGTCTCAGGTCCTTTTGTACAAGGGTTGGCTTTGAACCTTGATTCTCAGATCTCAGCCTCATGGGTAGCTAGGATTATAGTCATGAACCACCTCGCCTGGCTTCTTCTAAGATTTTTAAAACTGGTTGATTAAAATAAATACACATTGGGGCATAGTTTGTCTTAATGGTAGAGTGCTTGCCTAGACCCGGGTTCGATTCCTTGGTACCACATTTATAGAAAAAAACTGAAAGTGGTGCTGTGGCTCAAGTGGTAGAGTTCTAGCCTTGAGAAAGCCCAAGGACAGTGCTCAGGCCCTGAGTTCAAGCCTCGGGACTGGCAAAAAAGAAAAAAAAAGAAAGAAAAAGAAGCACATATATATTCAGTGTTAAATGATGACATTTTAAGTATCTATTGTTATATCATTCCATGGATGATCAGTGCCCTCTTTGTTACAGGAAATCAATTGAATTATTAACACACGTAAGTTAAATCAAATTAAAAAAAAGCTTTCAAAATAAATTCTGAAACCTTATACTTAAGGTTCTTTTCATCTACAAACAACCTTGGTACCTAAATCTACATTTGTCAGAATTCACCTTAAAACAGAGATGGAGTACATAAATTTGGAAAGACACACTGAGGAGATTCATTATAGGGGATTAACTCACAGGATTATGGATGAACCCAAGAGCCACAGAGTGAATGAACTAGCCTGTGTTGAGACAGAGGAGAGCCAATGGTTTAGCTCTTTTTTTTTTTTTTTGGTCAGTCCTGGGGCTTGAACTCTGGGCCTGAGCACTGCTGTCCTTGAGCTCTTCAGCTCAAGGCTACTGCCCTACCCCTGGAGCCACAGTGCCACTTCCGAACCAATGCTTAGTTTCAATTTCAATCCAAAGTCCTAAGAACCAAGAAAGCAAATGATTCCATTCCAAAGGCTAGTGTTGCAGTTCTGAAACAGGAAAACTTCTCTTTTTTTTCAAGAAAAGATCATCCTTTTAGTCTGAGGCCTTACATTGATTCAATGATGCCTACTTACATTAGGAGGATGAATTGTCTTCCCTAAAATTTTTACTGATTTAAATGCCTAATCTCATTTTTAAGAATTCCCTTACCCCAAACTCACAATGCTAGTTGACTAATAACGTTCACACAGAATCGACTGAGTGAAAATGTAAAAATAACTATCATACTACTACTCAATTTCAGTAGAGTGGGGAGGGATGGCAAAACTTCTATCATAAAAGAGTCATGACTTTCTTAAGGAACAACATTTGAGGAAAAAAAGGAAAAAAAATAAAGCCCATGAACAAATGTACCAGAAAATTTTTGTGGAAAGAGTCATTCATCCAGCTGTAAAGAACCAGCAGTGTCAACCCACCAGGAGTCTAAAAATGCTTGACAGAGAGTCTAGGAATAGCAAGGATTCCAGAAGAGTTGGTACAGGAATGCGCGTTAGAAGTAGTGATAAGACAGGTCATAGATGTAGCCAGAGGTCAGATCATGAATGTCCTGATATAAAAAGCCATATGGACTGTGTTCTCTCTGTGACAAGCAGGCACTAGAAGAATTTAATCTGTGACTTTACATGAGTGCTTTGAGAGAAAATAGAAGTGTGGAAGGTAAGAATAAAGTAAGGTGGTCAGTGAAGAGCCTATTTCCATCATCCACTTTCATTCCCTTAAGTGGGCACTAGAGTATGGGTGCTCCCTCATTCTTTGCTGTGTCCCAGCTTGAAATCTGCTTGCCACTTAGCCTCATCTCCTGTATGGTTCTGGAATGAAATGTGGAAACTGGCATCCATCAAGGTCTTTGGCCACCCTGTCTCAGAGGGCAGATACTACTCTGAGGATTTCCTTTGCAGTATCAGAAGCTGTAGGCTCATTAGCCTCCAAATATGTGAACCAGTACCACAAGTCAACTTTGATTTAAAGCAAAGGAGCTGGCATGACTAAAAGGTGAGGTCACTGGAATCGGAGCCTTGATGAAATTTCTCAGAAAGAAAACATTGTGCTGTGTTTGTGTCTCCCTCACATTCCTCCTTCCCTCTCGCTTCACTTCCCACCACATGTGGCTTGGCTGTTCCTCAGGCTCTAGGGATTCAATGAAAAATCATTGAATTCAGAGCCTATCAAAGGCTCTATACAAAACCAAGAAGAGATCCCCTTTACCATGAGAGTAGTTTTCCAAAGAAAAATACTCAAACCTTGATGGAAGAAGGAGACTGGGAGACAAAGTCACATTAACATGTGGAAGAAAACATTTGGTGTGTGCTCATGGAATTCACTGCATCATAAGAAAGCTGATTCTCTAGCTGTGAGTCAGAGGTGGGTTGAGGTAAAACCAGAGATGAAAACGATCTTCACAGTTTTGTTTGTTTTTACATAGGCATCATTTACAGGATTTTGACCCTAAGGATAAAGGCTGGAACCAAGCAGTCTTGATGAGTGAGTTTCATGATCAAATTGATCATTGGTAAGAAGTCCTATGAGGCTGAAATGGTTCTTTTTTTTTTCATTCACTTTTTGTACCTTCATTGTATGTTTCTGCCCACCTGAGAAACTCCATAAGAGCCCAAATTTTACAATCCACCCAGTTATGTGCGGTAGCTGGCTCCTGAGCTCACCATGAGGTACATGGGGTATGACACCTTGTCCATAATCAATCTTTCAAGGATGAAATAGCTGTGGTTTTTATATTGTGAAAAAGTCACTGTGGTCATGCCTAGCAGGGAACCCAAAACAAACAAACAAAAAATCTATCGTATCTTCCCTAATGTGTATGAAAAGAGTTGAGTTGAATGAAAAAAAAAAACTAAGAAAACCTCTTCAGATAAGGTGACAAAAATTCTTCCTATTCAGTGATATAAAATATGTGTGTTTTTAAAAATAAATTGTACTTCAGAGAAAAATTATCCTGGAACAAATATATATAACTAAATAAGGATTTTCACTAACTTGCTAACTTGGAGATCTAAAGTGTGTGTGTGTGTGTGTGTGTGTGTGTGTGTGTGTGTGTGTGTGTGTGCATTTAGGAGCAGCTAACACACAGGAAAAGGAGACTGGATGGAAAGAAATGAAAGTAGTGTGAGATCTGATTCATTCAGCATCTCCATCTGGTGGATTTTTTTCCCTTATAGAATAAACCTGAGTTCTACAGTAGAGAGAACACAGGCCAAATGTCTTCCATGTGTTATTATTTATCAGAGTATAGAAATGTATGAAGTAGTGGTGGTCATCTACCCTGGATTCAGGGGACATATATCTGGAGAGAGAATGTGAGCTTCGTTCTTCAAGACAGTATCATTCCCAATCATTCATCATCCAGTGGGATTTCTCATATTGCCAACTAAAAATGATAGGCCTAAGAATGTGGCTTGCTGGTAGAGTGTTTGCATAGCCTGCATAAAGCCCTGGGTTCAGTTACTCAGTGTCACATAGAAGTGGTACTGTGGCTCAAATGGTAGAGTGCTATCCTTGAGCAAAAGAATCTCAGGGACAGTGCCCAAGCCCTGAGTTCAATCCCCAGGACTAGCAGAAAGAAAAAAGAAAGAAAGAAAGAGAGAGAGAGAGGGAGAAAGAGAGAGAGAGAGAGAGAGACAGAGAGAGAGAGAGAGAGAGAGAGAGAGAGAGAGAGAGAGAAGGAAGGAAGGAAGGAAGGAAGGAAGGAAGGAAGGAAGGAAGGAAGGAAGGAAAGAAAGAAAGAAAGAAAGAAAGAAAGAAAGAAAGAAAGAAAGAAAGATGACAGGATGGGGCAACAGAAAAAAATGAGGGAGGGGTGATAACGATAAAAAGAAATGTAATCAATATCTGACTTACATAACTGCAACTCTGGTGTATGCTACATTTACAATATAAATTTTTAAAAAGATAACAAATAAAAATGAGGCCTGAGACAAGAAGGGATCAGAAAGAGGAATGACATATTCTTTCTTTTGGCGAAGCTAGGTTTTTTTAATCCTTGACACATGTCATGTGTCTAGCAGTGGAGAGATATTTAAGAAATCTCAAACAGCTAGGGATGGGGAGAGAAGTAGAGGTCAATGTTTGCATTTGAAGGAAGACAGAGAGCTAGCTCAGCTCAGCCTCTGTATCCTGAATTTGTGTTTGCTCTGTAGAGTCTAAGAGAAGCCATTATTTAAGTGGCAATTACAAGTTATCCCTCTAGAGATCATGCTCCATTTTATTTTCTCCAACCTATTAGGAATGTCCCTGCACACTTCGCTAGAGTGGCTGACAGGAACACGCTCTACCTCACTGAGGACACTGAATGGCGGTCTGGCAAGGACCCCTGGCAGCCTATGAAGTTAGATGATGTCAAAACCAAGGGACAGATGGCATGGAGAAAATAAGGAAATTACTCTGCCTACATGTATTGGAGTATAACCTGGAAAAGTCTTCTGAATGGCCAAAGAGACAGTGGGTGGGGTTGGATAACCAGTGTTTGGCAATGAACCTGGTTGAAGCTGATGCTACAGTAATGCTGGTATAAAAGTAAGTGTGGCTTATTTTGGAGTCAGGAGCTACATGCCCCGAGGCTCCTGCAGCAATGCAGGGAAGAGTGCTGTCATTAGGGAGCTCAGGCTGGCAGGGTTTCAGGGTCTTTCAGGATCTACACAGTCTTTCCTAGGCCCCACCATGAGCCAGACACAGAGGCTTGATTTTTCAATTCCTGTTTTGGAAAATAACTAGGCTTTCCCTACCACCTAGCAAGAACAAACTTCTACAGCAAGGAAAAACTGTTGTTTTGCTTTGTTTTGTTTTAATCTGGAAAGAAAGATCAAGTCAACATACACATACAGGAAAAGGTCAATTACATATGTATGTATATATACATATATATATATATGTATTACCTATTAGGTCAGCTCTAGGTATGTAAAACTAGCTTATTTCTACACAGCAGAACCCTGTATGTTGAGATGAATTATCGCCAATCTCTTTTTGTAGCATCTTTAGTATTCTGTTTGAATTTGTGTCACAGAAGTAAAGTTGAATGCCTCAAGAGTGTATGTGCCAATGTTGGGAGTATTTGCAACCACCTGCAGCCTCTTCATCTCCCTGTCTGTATCACCTGAGGCTCAGTACTCCAGTTTAGTGTCCTCTTCCAAATCCATGCCGTGGGGCCTTTGCTGCCTTCCAAATAGAACTGTTGACAACTGTGGTAACAGGGATGAGAGATCTATCTTGAGGTGGGGTCCTGAGCATGGGAATTCCCCTGAGTAGGGGAATTAGGGTCAAGAATCTGCACCCTGTAGCATGGTAGTGGCATTCCAGGTCCCAGGTTAAGTGACTGACTTGTCTACCACTGAACAAGGTCAAAGTTATCGTTCTGTCCCAGTGGGTGGTACCAGTAAGTCATGGAAAGACAAAAGCACTGAATAAATGTCCACTTCTGTTCCAGACAGCCCATATTCTCATCATTCTCTGGTGGCCAGGAGGAAGAGGAGTCAGGTGAATGCAACCACTTGGGAATCAGGACCTTGGACCCTTAAGAGAATCTCCACTTTCCTAGGGAGTATTGTCCTGTTCAAGGGAAGACACCACTAAATGGAAAATACAAAATACCATGGGATTTGATAGGATGCTACCAAAGAGAAAAAAACATTGCATTGTAGACTTGCTGACATGCTTTCATGCTTTTTGAATAAGGATCCTCAGAAGTGACAGAGCCAAATCTGGTTGCATCATAGTTCCTTGGCTCTCCAGATAATCCCTGCATTCCTGCTTCCAGCCTTTATCTGCCCACTTGGCAAGCCTAGACAATTCACACAGGCAATGCCAGGACTTAGAAAATCAGAACTGAGAGATTTAGTAGGGTAGGAAGGGGATGGGTCTTAGTTAAAAGTTTGAAGAGTTGCCCTCAGAGTTTTCCTTCTGCCAGTTCACTTTCTAGAAATGGGTAGGAGAAGCACTACACAAAACTGATCCTAGACACAAATCTCTAGAGTTATGTGAACTCAAAAACTGGCCTAGACAGTGCTCTTCTTAACTGAAATTTTAGGCCTTCCTCAGTTATTTGCTCCTAAGACAAACATCCATATAATATGTACAATCAGAGGGGGAAGAACAGAGTAAATGTTGTAGAGTTTTCCGATGAAGCATTTACACATGAATACTAGATCTGAATCTGTAGAAAGAGATCAGGAGACCTGCTCATAGGATGAGAACCAATTA
Source organism: Megascapheus bottae (assembly GCF_031878675.1). Lineage (NCBI taxonomy): Eukaryota > Metazoa > Chordata > Mammalia > Rodentia > Geomyidae > Megascapheus > Megascapheus bottae. Next base: position 74,859,083 of record NC_143511.1, on the reverse strand, counting down.
TTCCGTGGAAGAACCTGTGAAAAAATCTCTAAAACTCAGTCCTTGATCATTTGCACTAAATCTGAGTTCCTGATACCCTTCCATCATCCTCAAAGATATTAACTGTCCCAAAGTTAGTGTTTACTATGAAGTTATTGCCACATATAGAGCATCTGTAATATGTGAGGTGCTTGCCATACCCTAAACCTTCTCTCCTTGCCTCTCCATCCCTTGCCTCTTTTCTTTCCCACTCCTTCACTCATTTCTCATCTCTACCTCCCTCTTCTCCTCTTCTCTCCTTCCCTTACCTTCTTCTCCTCCTCCTCTCTTGTACTCTCTTCTCTTCTCTTCTCTTCTCTTCTCTTCTCTTCTCTTCTTCTCTTCTCTTCTCTTCTCTCCTCCTCTCTATCCTCTGATCTCTTCTCTCTTCTCTCCCCTCCCCTTTTCTCTCTCCTCTTTTCTCTTCCCCTCTTTTTACCTCTTTTCTTCTCTCCACATCCATTTGACTTCTACTCCCCTCCCCTCCCCTCCCCCCTCCCCTCCCCTCCCCTCCCCTCCCCTCCCCTCCCCTCTCCTCTCCTCTCCTCTCCTCCCCTCCCCTCCCCTCCCCTCCCCTCCCCTCTCCTCTCCTCTCCTCTCCTCTCCTCTCCTCTCCTCTCCTCTCCTCTCCTCTCCTCTCCTCTCCTCTCCTCTCTTCTCCTCTCCTCTCCCCTCCTCTCCTTTATTATTCTCTCTTCTTTAGTTCCCATCTCCTCTTTTGGGCACTTCTAAGGTTTAAACCCAGAACCACATTATAACTTGAATCACACCACAAGGTCTTTTTGCTTTATATTTTTCATATGGAGTCTTGTGTTATGCATGACTATGACCTACCTATCCTTCCTTCATAGCTAGGAATGCAGGTGGATATGAGCATGTTTAGTTTGTTTGAGATGAGGATGTCACGTGTCTTTGGCAGGATAATTATTGCAATGTGATTCTCTTCATCTCTGTTTCCCAAGTAGCTGGGATTTCAGGCATATTTCTTCATGCTCACACACAGATTTCCATGCCATGATGGTTTCTTTAAGGTAACCCTTTCCCTCCTTTCCTCCCTCCCTCCCTCCCTCCCTCCCTCCCTCCCTCTCTTCCTTCCTTCCTTCCTTCCTTCCTTCCTTCCTTCCTTCCTTCCTTCCTTCCTTCCTTCCGTGTTTCTCAACTAGATTTGAACTCCAACGTCCTCATATTTAGCAGGCAGGCACTATACCACTTAATCCACACTTTCAACCATTTTTACTCTATTTTGGGCCTAGAGTTTTGCTGTTTTGCCTGCTCTGGCCTGGACTTTAATCGTCCTATTTATGTTTCCCACAGTCTCTGACATGAAAGACATGTATTACCATGCCTAGATTTTCATTTGAAATGAAATCTGTATCTTTTCTTTTCCCTTCTTTTCTTTATGTAGTAAGGCTAGTCTGGATACTTGATCTTCTTAATCTCAACCTCCTGTGTAGCTAGGACGAAGGGCACATGCCACCATGCCCAGGTATTGGCTGACATGTATCATGAACATTTTGCCTCGATTGGCCTCAAAATATGATCTTATCTCTTCCGACCAAGTAGCTAGGATTACAGGTATGAGCCCCTGATACCTTGCCAGATATAATCATCTTTATCAAAATCCCCATTCTATAAGCGATGATATGAAAGCAACAGTACATATAGCTAGTATGTGAGTTGGAATGCTCATCCAGGATAGTGTAACTTTAGCCTGCTACATGAGACTGAATAGAACCCGCAAGTGAAGTCTTCTCCATAGCTCCAATCTGACTGCAAATGAGTTCTAAATCCAAGGAAGAGAAACACAGAGAAAGTGAAGGGTAGAGGGAAGGTGTATAGAGAGTGTCAAGATTGTTGGCAGGCACTAGAAGTCAGGAGAGAAGCATGAGATAGACTTTTTCTCAGAGCTTCACTGTCACTGACACCTTGGTTTCAGACTTCTGAGCAACAGACTTGGGAAGGTGACTTGAGCTACCAAGTTTTGGGGAATATTTTATAGCCTGGAAACTACTAGCTGTATTTATTCTTGTATTATAGAGCTTTTGTACATATTCTTAAAAAAAGAACTTGTTTTCTAATCTCAAATTTTGCCTCGTTAAAGAATATATTATAGATGATGGATAGAGAATAAACTTAATGAAAGTTCATATCTGATTGTCATTTTAAAGATTTCTCTGTTTAACTTGACTTAATTACACCAGCCAGAGTCCTTAAAATGAGTTTACTTGGGGGAAAAAAAGAGAGGCACCCACATTGAATTGAAAACTTTTGTTCAGTTGCTTTATAAGAGGGGGAATCGAGGGAATAAAAGGAGAAGGAGAGGAGGAAAGAGAAGGAGGACAAAGAGGAGGAAGGAGGAGGAGAAAAGAAAGAGTAGGAAGGGGAGGAAGAGGAGAAAGAGAAGAAGAAGAAGAAAAAGAAGAAGAAGAAGAAGAAGAAGAAGAAGAAGAAGAAGAAGAAGAAGAAGAGGAAGAAGAGGAAGAAGAGGAAAAAGAGGAAGAAGAGGGAGGAGGAGGAGGAAGAGCAACAACAACAACAACACAACAAAAACAAAAATAAGAATAAGATGACAAAGAAAAAGAATACAAACAAGAACATGGGCACAGAACTGTGGAGTGATTCATATCCTGTGATTTTAATACTGATGATACAAAATAGAAGTTCTTTGTTTACCAAGATATTGCTATCTAGTACAGAAGTTCTTTGTTTACCAGGGTTTCTATTTCACACGAAGTGCTAATTTCATTCCCATATTTTGCCTGTATTCTCATGTTATATAATTCATGAGTAGACAGTGAATCAGGAAGTAACCTGTGCAGGATATCATATTAATATGTCTCAAAATGGGGATTAAAACTCATCTCACTAGCTAAGAATGTCTTTTCCAACATGCAGTAGAGCAATTGCTGGCCCTTTTTGGTACCAACTTCTTGTTTCAATGATGCAGAAGAAAATTTTATGTTGGATTCTTCTTAGTAAAAGTAGAAAAGCAGACAAAACAAGACAACCAGATGGATTCCACTCCAGGTTCTTGCTATTCTTAGATGGTCTGGTTTAAAGCATTTTCTAGACAAAGGGAAATTATTGTGTGAAGCACTCTGGAATTCAAAATGGAGAATAAAGTCATAAACCAAGCAGATGTTTGGAAGCAAGGCCTCTAAGCCTGCCAAATTATGTACCAGGGTACCCATAACTCAGCCACATTTGAGACCCAGGTTCATAAGAGAAAACTAATTTTTTCCAATGTTCGTAGTTAAGGTGATAACTGAAACAGGTGGGGAGGGTATGCGTTAAAGACTTGTAAATTCATAATATTTCCTTCTTTACAGTCTTTGAAATGAAAAAGATGTGTGGTGGAATCCTGTAACAGATAGAAAAACTAAGATGGAGAGGGGCCCACTGATTTCCCCAAGGTTGGACAACATAAAGGATTGGAGGAACACACTGCCATTCCATTACAGTCCATAGGGAAATCACACTATGGAGGTCACTTCAACAATTACCTGTGAATCTGAAGTTTATTATTAAAATTTTATTATCTGGTTTTTTTTTTGCCAGTGTCGGGTCTTGAACTCAGGGTCCTAAGTACTGTCCTTGGAGTTTCTCAAGGCTAGCATGCTACCACTTGAGCTACAGCACCACTTCAAGTTTTTTCTGTGTATGTGCTATTGAGGAACTGAACACAGGGCTTCATGCATGCTAGGCAAATACTCCACCAGTAGGCCATACTCTGAACCCCTAGAATTTTATCTTTAAGTAGTCGTACAAAGGATTTTCAATTCAACATGTCTGTTTATGAGTATAACATGTCTTGGCTAATGTTTCACTTTCATCTTTCTCCCTCATCTTCCCTAACCCCATCTATTCCCCTACCTCTTTTCCTACTTTAATTTCTCTCTTTCTCTCTCTCTCTCACACATTGAATATTAATGACTGCATTTTCCCATCCTTTCCCTCTTTATTCATCTAACCCCTCCCCTTCACTCCATCCCCTTCCATATATCTCAAGTACCAGTTTATTAAGACTATAAGTTGTTCAAAGAAGTTATATCACTGAAATTATCCTCTGCCCATATCATAAGTTAATTAATAATTTGTATATATGACCCCCTATATGTGGATACATGTATCTACTTATAAATTTGATCTAACTTCCACATATGGACCATAAACAGCTATTACAACTCCATTCCCCCTGTCACTTGTCAAATGAGGAATAACAAGATGCAAACAAAAGGATAAAGAGTCTTTGAAGGTCACACCGCCATGCTTTGTTGCATGGAAACTTTCCTTCCTTGATCTCCTCAATTTGATTCTATTTCAGTCTGTGAGAATATAAACCTAAGAAGAATATATGCCTCAAATGTTATATGGAGAAGGTGGGGGAATGGCGTGAGAGGGTTAGGTAGTACAGTGCCAGCAAGGTGAAAAAAGCAAGAAGTTTTGTCCCTTTCCCATAAGAAAATTCCAGAAAAGAAACCACTTCAAGAGACTGCTATCTTGCTTTGTGGGTGTGAAGTGTTTGTGTGTGTGTGTGTGTGAATGATAGAATATCTTTCAACAAATATTACAAGGAAAACTCTGTCCTCCTCTTCCTTGTAGCAGCTGCTTACAAGAAATGAGACTGTTGATATCTCATATTACATTTTTTTAGACATAAAGACTCCTGGTAGCCTAAGACAATGCTGGCCAGACAAGGGCCAGAGAGGAAGATCACAGACCCAAGTTTATCCTTCCTGAAAACATTCTTTCTCCAGTATTCCTTCATTGTTTTTCTCACTTCTAGTTTCTCCTTCATGGTTATATTGTTGTCACTTACATGCACTTCCAGAATTCATGATTCTTTTGTCTTGAAATCAATTTTCAATGAGCTTTTTTGTTTGGTTTTGTCAGTCCTGGAGCTTGAACTCTGGGCATGGATGCTGTCCCTAAGCTCTACAGTTCAAGGTTACTGCCCTAACCCTGGAGCCACAATACCACTTCCTGTTTTCTAGTGGTTAATTGGAGATAAGCATCTTCCAGACTTAGTGCTCAGGTTCGCTTTGAACTATGATCCTCAGATCTCAGCCACCTGAGTAGCTAGGATTGCAGGCGTGAGCCACCTTGCCCAGCTGCTTGGTACATTTCTATACTTTAATAAATAATAACAAATGAAGGTCATTTGGCCTGTGTTTTCTCTATTGTAGAACTCAGGTTTATTTTTTTTTCAGGTTTATTCTCTAAGAAAAAAAAAGTCTTTCTACCAGATGGAGATACTGAACATATCAGATGACACACCATTATTTTCTTCTATTTATTATTTATGTTACTTATTTATCCAAGCAAAATCTATCTGCCATTTTGATGCTAAAAACATCAATAGCTTTTTTAAAATGTATGTGTTGCTATGTTTACTTGTGACATACAACTTGATGTTATAAGATACATTCATAATAAAATAATTATCATAGATGAAGAAATTAACATATCCATTATCTCATAGATACCCAGCCTTTTGCCCCTGTAATAAGAGCAGCTACAGCCCACTCAACAGTGGGTCTTCGAATCTTACATATTTCACATACACTTTGGTGAAATAATTTCCATTTTTTTTCTTGTTATAGAGATGTCAAGAAGTTTTCATTGAACTGATAGTCTAGATAGCACTATATTATCCAGGTCTATTTTTATTGCCTATCAGTCTTTATTGAGCATATACATAATGCCAAGAATGTTGGCAAGTGGTATTAATCCCATTTGTTATGCAAGAAGTCTGAGATTTCTACAAAAATAATATTATTTGAATTACAAGCATTTGAGTTCAGTTCCAGCTCTGTATTTCAAGGTATACCACAATACATGCAAATGCACACACACACACACACACACACACACACACAAACACTTATAAACATGTGTATACGCCCATTTATATTTTTCCCAAAAGTTCTGATAACATAAAATGAAACATGAAAAATGATCCATTCAGACTGAGTCCTTCGAGAATCATGACTTTAGAAATCAAACACACAAAGAATCATATATCCATTTGTGAGATTTTCCATATGTTTGAGTGTATTTGTGATGCACACATTCTACCTAGCATAGGTATCCTCGTTGTATCAGCAGGCTATGAATCCTTCTGAGGAACATTGAGCATACATGGTAAACCACCCTTATTAAGCTTAGTTGAGGGTTCTTCAGTAAATCTTTCCATAGCCAGCTCACTACAATGGCTCTTGCCCCCAAGTGCCTTTTATGAGGGTGAGCAGTATTCCTCCAAAATTCCTGTGCATACAAAGCACCTGGAAAATACATATATATATATATATATATATATATATATATATATATACACACACACACACACACATACACACACACACTCACTGGGTCCAGAATAAGGCCTCAGGTACACATTCTACAAAGTCCCTGGGTTGTCTTGATGATACAAGAGCCACTCTGCGAATCCAGCAAGGGTTTTAGAAACTGGTCCTATCTTGCCTTATGTCAGATGACTTGTTTGGGCTATCTTGGAAATCTGATTGCAGCTTAAAACATGTTTTCAAGAACTTTTCCTGACAAATCTAAACCAGCATTCAGTGATATTGATGTGCTCTTTGATTTGGTCTCCCCTTGCATATTATAAGGTAAAGGTATGATCTTTTCACCTGAGACCCTAACAGCAAGGTATTATCTGATTCCTTACCTACCTATGAGCTTATTTTCTGCATGGCTAATGGAAAGTTTTACCATAAACCTGGCAGAGTAAGTGTGATATTTAGCCCACTACCATATTGTTTTAAGTCAGAAGTCTGCAGGTGTAAGTAGTGGCAGGTATATGTAAGTGCAAATATGCATGCATGAAAATACAAAATAAATAGTTCATATACATTTTTCTTCTTGGTCCATATTCTGCTGCATAGTTGTGAAACTATACGTTTCAAAACTACTGTTTAAGCAGTTGTAGAAAGGACTTGCCAATTAACAAAGCACTTAATGAATATAATATATATTGATTAATGTCACCTTTTCAACATTCTCACCCAAACTTCCCTTACCCATCTCTTCCCTCACTCTTATTAACTTTGTAGGAGATACATAGGATTCTTGTCTGCATTCCTCCACTTGTCTACCCCTTACCCTTTGACCTCACCCCATCAAGGTTATATTTTCCCCGAACTTGACTTTGACTTTCTAAGGAATTACACTATTTGAGTTCTCCTTTGAATCTACCCGATTTCAGTGAATACATTTGTATACACTTGCATACCACCCAAATTATTTACTTATAAGTAAATCTAGCTTTGATACATAAGGGAGAACATGAACATGGAATTTTTTTCACTAGGATCAGTTTAACTATAATCTTTTACTCAGACAGCAAAAATCCAATATTGATTTTTCTCTATTGTCTAATCATACAGTGCGGTATAAATATTTATGATGACTGCATATAATAAAAAATAAGTTAAATACCACCAAGGAAAATGGAATGTAAATAGGAAAGGATTTTTCATGGGTAATACATCACTTTATAGTCCTAAGATATTCTGAAAAACAACCTAACAGCTTGCTGGAATCAATGCTTCAACGACAAGATTTCATCATCACAAACAGACACTGGTAATTTAGTCTTCTGTACTCTTGGGACTCAAACATGTCAGGTTTGTCTGGCAACTTAGCAAATGAAATAAAATATACATGCAAAGCCTTTATAAAGTGGCCAGGTGCTTAAATGCAACTCTTCTAATATCATGTAGCATCTTATTGATTTCCGAAATGTCAGAGCTGAAAGGAGGCCTGAAGATTATTATTCAAAGGTTTTCACTTTATGGTGAAAAGAAAGGAGGCACAGAGAAGGAAAGAAACTGGCTCAAAGTCATACAGCAAAAAATTCACCTGGTGCCCATATTTTTTTTAAGTACCATAGTCTCTCCTGAGCAAATCTTACATAATTCTAGAGACAGGTGAATTTGGAAAGGGCAAATAAGATGCAATAAAGGGGTAGATTGTAGATACACCTAATCATGTTTCTTAATGAGTTATCCTAAATTCTTATTTAGACAGGACAAAATTCCAAGGAATACAGGTAATATCAGTGCATTTGGGGGAGTTATTACTGACTGCAGCCATCTGATCTGACTCTCATTTGTTTTATTTACCTTAGAGGAATAGTGACTAATACTGATAGCTTTCAGATTAAAAAAAAAGAAGAAATAATGTCTTTAAATGTTAGTGACAGAAATATTTAAGTAAAATGCCAGTCTTCCCTATCATGCTTTTCCCTTCTTTTTATCTTCAGTATTTTTAAGGCAAATTGTTTTGATTATACTCACTGACCCTGTTTGCATAATTTAAGAAAGGGGCAGAAGGGAGACCTCAAAGAAGTAAGAACTCTGTCATATTGTGAAAAATATATATGTTGAGAGTGAATAATATGGGTAAATTAAAATTCATGAAGCTCTAAAGTGGCTGGGTGCTGGTAGCTCATGCCTGTAATCCTAGCTATTCTGGAGGCTGAGATCTGAGGATCACAATTCATAACCATTCCTGGCAGACTTTTATCTTCAGTTAACTACCAGAAAATTGAAAGGGGAACTGTGGCTCAAGTGGTAGAGCACTAGTCTTGAGCTGAAGAGCTCAGGGGCAGTATCCAGACCCAAAATACAAACCCTGACAAATAGAAAAGAAAGAAAGAAGAAAGTGAGAAAGAAAGAAAGAAAGAAAGAAAGAAAGAAAGAAAGAAAGAAAGAAAGAAAGAAAGAAAGGAAGAAAAGAAAGAAAGAAAGAAAGAAGAAGAAAGAGGAAGAAGGAAGGAAGGAAGGAAGGAAGGAAGGAAGGAAGGAAGGAAGAAAGAAAGAAAGAAAGAAAGAAAGAAAGGAAGGAAAGAAGGAAGGAAGGAAGGAAGGAAGGAAGGAAGGAAGGAAAGAAAGAAGAAGGAAGGAAGGAAGGAAGGAAGGAAGGAAGGAAGGAAGGAAGGAAGGAAGGAAGGAAGGAAGAAAACAGCTCTAACATGTCATCAATGAAAACATATATGGGAAAGACAAAATTATCATAGGATTTTGAATGCTGATTTTTTTGGCCAGTCTTGGGGCTTGAAATCAGGGCCTGAGCACTGTCCTTGGGCTTTTTCCTCAAGACTAGTACCCTGCCACTTGAGCCACAGCACCACTTCCAGCCTTTCCTATGTATGTGGTACTGAGGAATCAAACCTAGGTCTTTGTGCATGCTAGGCAAGCAGTCTACCACTAGGGCAAATTCCCAGCCCTGATTTTTCTGTTTTTTAAAAATTACCATTCAGTTTCCTCAGAGTTATTATAATTAAGTAAACATACCTCTTTCCTTAGTTGTCAACCAAAAACTCAATTACCACATGCAAATACATCTAAAATTTGCCCTTGGTAAGAAAACAATTTGGGGGTCATACATGTCTAAACTGACTACAATTCCTCTTATTCAAAACTGCATGCTGCTCTTCGTCATCTTCGCATGATGTGCGTAAAAATACACTTAGATGTACATGTACATGTGTGTACATGTGTATATAATTTTTAAACAAAAGGGAAAAACTCTCTCTGTCTATGTCTCTGTCTGTCTTGTCTGTCTCTGTCTCTGTCTGTCTCTGTCTCTGTCTCTGTCTCTCTGTCTCTGTCTCTCTGTCTCTGTCTCTCTGTCTCTCTCTCTCTCTCTCTGTCTTTCTCTCTCTCTCTCTCTCTCTCTCTCTCTCTCTCTCTCTCTCTCTCTCTCTCTCTCTCTCTCTCTCTCTCTCTCTCTCTCTCAGTAATTCCAGGTAATCTGAGTATTCACAGCAAGTGAGCAATGCAGTTTGAGATTTGACAGAACTCCCTCAGCAGTTCTAAAACCAGAGTTTGGATGATGAGAAAGATGCCTGATGTTTGAATTGCCTTTGCAACTACAGTTTTTAGGGCTTACAGATTTCTGCATGCTAGCACTTACGGTTCTCAGCAGCCATAATATACCTCTGTGGGATTTGGGAAGATCAAAGAAGCAGGAAAGAAATTGCTATTCCCAAATTCTTACCAGGAAATGATCGATGCATGTCAAATAGTTTTTAATGTCCACAGACACACTTCTGTATACATACAAGGCCATTTCCATCTGTAAAACCTGTACTTTCCTCATTGAAAATCCACTCAGCTGCAAAGAGAAAAGAAACTGCTTTGAATCTTAATAGAGACGTGAGCCTTCAAAGGAACTCTTACAACATTTTCAGTAAGTTTCTTATCCATTGATTACAGAATTTAAGTACAGTTTTTTAGGAAATTTTGCTCTACATAAACCCCCTACCTTGGCTGGGAGTTTGGCCTAATGGTAGAGTGCTTGCCTAGCATGCATGAAGACTGGGGTTCGATTCCTCAGTACTGCATACATAGAAAAAGCTGGACGTGATGCTGTGGCTCAAGTGTTAGAGCTCTAGCCTTGAGAAAGCTCAAGGACAGCGTTCATGCCTGAGTTCAAGCACAGGGACTGGCAAAAAAAGAGAAAAAAAACACTACCTTTATTTAAGGAATTAGAGTGCCCAGACTCCAAGTTCAAGCCCCAGGATTGGCAAACAAACAAACAAAAAAAGTACTTTGGCAAATTTAAGTGGTCATCTCTAGTAAGATTTTCCTTATTTATTACATGCACGTTATTGCAGTAGGATTTATCCTATTACAAAGGGCCTTATTGCTTCTTCCCTTAAAAATACTGAAACAATTCTCCAACTGCAAATCAAATGAACTTTACCTCAGCAACTAAACATCAAAATAGGAGTTATCAGACATATATATTTTTAAATTTTTATTTCTGTTGTAGAGTTGCTATACCAAGGGCTCAGTTACATTAATCAGGTAATAAGTATGATTCTTTTTGAACCATGCCTCCCTTTCCCTTGCTCTCTCGCAATTTTTCCCTCCCATCCCCACCCTCAGTTCCGATCAGAAACCTTCAATATATAGAAGCTACAAATAAAACCTAGATTTCTCCAAATGACCCTCATTTTTTAAGTGTGAGTTTGAAGCACAGTTATTTTATATCATTCTAAAACACAAACACAAAACTAAAATGGCAATCCATAAGAATGAGTAACAAAATGTAAGAAATGGATCTATTTACACATGAATTCAACAATCTAGTCATATACAAAAGACTCACTTTCCCTTGACAACAAAACACAGTGAAGTAGAAATGTATATAGATGACAAAATGAACTGCAAACCAAACCAAAACAAAAGTTAACTTGCTCTCGGCAATCATATTGGTAATTTTTTTTTTTGCCAGTTATGGGGCTTGAACTCAGAGCCTGAGACTTCTCTATGGGATTTCCTCAGAGCTCTACCTCTTGAACACCAGCACGACTTCCAGCTTTTTCTATGAATGTGGTTCCAGGGAATTTAACCCCCGGTCTTTATGCATGCTAGGCAAGCACTCTGTCACTAGGCCACACTCCTCATGGGTAATATTGATAGAGGGTAACTATTGGCTTTTCTGTTCACTTTTATAGCTGGAAAAAAAAATCACTAATAAGGAGTTAGAAACCAACAGATTAAACAAGTGTAGAGATAATAAATCTCTAAAATGACCATATTTGGATTAGAAATGGTACAAATTTATGAAATGAATTCATATTGTCTAATTTTCTTCATAAGTGAGTAAGAAATGGTAAGTCACCAGTACTATCTAAGGTGAATGTGTAACCTTAGCACCTAAACAGTAGAGGTCTCAGAATACTTGTTGTCACTAAAACAAGTAAGTGTCTTAGAGAAATAATAAGTGACTTCTACATTTGGGGCTGGAAACATGGGAATCAAGCGTGGGATATATTAATGCTCATGAAACAAAATAACAGCAGAACATGGTACCAGAAGGACTCCGTGTCTCCCACTGCATAAAAAGGAATGGCACTAATAACTGAAATAAAAGGGAAAATTTTAGAAAAAATAATCAGTGAGTTCGTAAAGATACTTTTAAGCAAAACCTCCAACTCATTTTTGGTCTTTACAGATTCCAGTTGATTCTGAAAACTGTGAAGCCTGGAGGGAGAATTCTGAGAGAACCCTACCACAATGTGTGTGGAAGGAAATACTTTTTAAAAATAAAACAATTTTTTCATTCAAAACAGGGGAGGTAGACCAATGTTTGGGCACCATTGATGAAATAATCAATCTATGTATTCCACAGACTCTCTAATCTTAGTTAAAATTGCCAAGTAATTTCAAAATGAAAATACATTATGAAGAAGGACAAAATTCAAACATTGTCTTCTGATGCTACTCAATATAAAGCATAGAAAACCAAACGATATTCTTGTCAATATATTAAAGAGAAGGTGACAAGTTCATAAAAGGATATAGGTCTAGAGGAAAATACTGAGTAAAGATGCAATCCAAAATCCCAGAATGAGTAATATTCTACAAGGCAAGGCAAATTTCTAAGTTTCTTCAGCAAATAAATTATCCTCATGCTTAGGAACACACATGTACACACACACACACACACACACACACACACACACACACTGAACAGAGATGCAAACTCTAAAATAGTTGGTCATCTCATTCAGAGTGATATCTTCTAAATATTGTTTGTAGTCTGATTTTATAACTATGTGATGAAACTATATTTCTTAGATAATCATAGAAATACAAGGGCCTGAAGTTTGGCCTAGTGGTAGAGTGCTTGCCTAGCATGCATGATGTCCTAGTACCACATATATAGAAAAGTCAGAAGTGGTGCTATGGCTCAAGTGGTAAAACACTAGCCTTGAGGAAAGCCCAAGGACAGTGCTCAGGCCCTGAGTTCAGTCCCCAGGACTGGCAAGAAATAAAAGAAGAAGAAATACAAAAGATTGGGGGAATAATAATTGAGAAATATTAAAGAGCTATTATTTGGGGGAGGTGATGATTGTTAGAAATAGACTGAGATGTTTGGATGTTGTGCATGAATAAAGACACCAACTTGAAAGAAACTCGGGAAGGCAAAATTTACTTCTACAGAATAGTGCACTATCAGTCAAACATCTGGCAAGCGAGCGTGTAGAGCAGGCAGGCTGCTCCATTTTTTACCCCTAACACAGCAGACCCTCCCCGTCAGCTTGGATTAACTGAGCTCATCATTAAAGAGCAACAGCAAAAGAATATATGGAACCAAAATGTAATTATCAAAGGCCAAGCAACCTAGCCAAAGGGAACTTTCCAAAAAACAACTGGCAGAAAGGACACAATCTACCTTGATAGAAAAAAAGGCTTTTCTCAAGTAGCTACTATTGTTAGTATACTTTTGTAAAACAATTTTTCTGAGTCTTATTAATATTGTGGTATTTATGATGGAAATGATAAAATGTTTGACTTCAAAGTAATTTAATACTTATAAGTATACCTCTTAAGGTGGAATGCAGGGACAGATGGGGTAAATAAGAGAAGACTAGCAATATAATAAAATGAGTTGAAGTTCAGTTTTCATTATACTCAGCTCTAGTTTTCCATAGGCTGAAGTATGCCTATTACAACTGTTTTAAATGATAAAATCATGCTTATTATAGATTCCTTAATAGATTAAATGATTGTAGGGTATTAGTAACTCTTTGAAAGCGAAGAACATAAATTCAACTCAAGAGTTGAAGAGAAAAAGACAAAGAAAAAGAATGAAAATAAGAAAAACAGAGGTTTTTTTTAACATTATTGAAAATTCTATGTATGGAGTTGCTCAGCAACTATATAGAGTTAAGCTCAGCATGTTATATTTACCCTCCTCTTTTCTCTCTCTCTCTGTCTCTTTCTCTCTCAGTCTGTCTCTTCTGTATCTCTGTTTCAAACTGTGTCTCTGTCTCTCTCTCTGTCTCTCTCTCTGTCTCTGTCTGTCTCTGTCTTGTCTGTCTGTCTCTGTTTGTCTCTGTCTCTCTCTCTGTCTCTGTCTCTCTGTCTGTCTCTCTGTCTCTGTCTCTCTCTGTCTCTGTCTCTCTCTGTCTGTGTCTCTGTCTCTCTCTGTCTCTCTCTGTCTCTGTCTCTCTCTCTCTCTCTCTCTCTCTCTCTCTCTCTCTCTCTCTCTCTCTCTCTCTCTCTCTCTTTCTCTGTCTCTCTCCCTTTTTTTCCTGGTCCCACTTTCTTCTAAGTGTCTATCTCGTTTCTCCTCTGTATTGAAAAAGATTACTCCACGGAAGGAGGAAGGTAAATCTAGCGAGACACAATTCTGGGGGAAAAAACACCTAAGGGCTTCTCCCTCCATGTGGGCCTAACTGATTCTAGGTACAGAGAGCTGAATTAAGTGTACCATACTTCCCAGTGATGGCTCAAACTACCCCAGTGCATCTAACAACCCTTTCCAGTTCTTTTAATCCCAAATTTTGTCTCATTCATCTTAATTTCCATTTTCATTCCTTTTCTTGATTTGCAAAAACAACATTGCCTCAAATTTTTTTACTATATGTCCTTTTCTATGTAAGTATCTTTATAAGCTACTTATTGTGGTTTTTACATATATATAAACATGGCTGTATATATCCCATCTGAAACTAATCTCTCTCTTTTTGCCTTAAAAAGAGCTATTTCTGTTGGAGTATATTTACATATAGTAAAATGTACATGTCTGCATCACAGAGTTAAATGAATTTGACAAATGCATGTTCCCATGTAATGGACACCCTAATCAAAACATAGAACATTTCTATAACCCGCCAAACTTTCCTTCTGCCCCTCAACAGTAAACTCCCAAATTACATGAAACCGCTGTTCTGATTTCTATTACCACAGAGTAGTTTGCGTGTTCAACAAACTTCACAAACAAGAAATTGTACACTATGGACTCTTGTATGCCTAGCTTTCTTTAGTCAACTGAATATCTGTGAGACCCATCCAAGTTTTCACATGCAGCAATTTTGAAACTAGTACAACTTGCCAAATAATATCTCGTGAAAAGGGAGTGTGGAGGGAAATGGGGACCATGACATGAGAAAGAGTATCAATATTTGTGAAGTAATGTACCTTCTATCTGGTGAATATAATGTAACCCTTCTATTATCTATAATAAAACAATATATGAAAAAATAGATCGCTTATGTTTCCAGATAGGCTAGTCTTCTTTTGTCACCTACCTTATAACCTTCTGCATTATGGATTTGAAGATTAAATCCATGGCCTTACAAACATGAGCCAAAGACGCTACCACTGAACTAAACCCTAGTCCTGCAAGAGACATCTTCTGTATTTTGCTAATTCCATTTCCTGGTCATGGACACATAAATTCACTCCCAAACTTTGCTAGCTCAAACAATACTGCAATAAACATAATCAAAGGCATTCCCTTTGGGATCTATGTGAAAGTCCTCCAGAGTTTAGGAATACACTTGGTTTCATTAGAAAGATTGCTTTCTGGTGAGTTCATGTAAGTTTATATTGTCTTAAACCACAATTGAAGACACCATTTGCCCATGAGATGGCCTTGTGTAGAATAACAATATAATAAAGTGCGTCGTATTAATCTCTTTTTAATATTTAGGGCCAAACTGGTAAAGCTTTAGTAATAGAAGAAAAATTCTCTATTTTCCTTGTTTGAAATGGTAGCCACACATGGTTGTTGGATATTAAAATATGTCAAGTATAAGCCAGGCTCCTATAGCTCATGCTTGTAATTCTAGCTACTCAGGAGGCAGAAAATTGAGAATCATGGTTCAAAGTCAACCTTAGCAGGAAAGTTCTCTTACCTCTAATAAACCATCAACAAGCCACATATAGAGGCTCAAGTGGAAGAGCACCAGCCTTAAGCCAAAAAGCTAAAGGAAAGGCCTCCAGTTCCAGAACAACAACCACTCTATGTGTGTGTATGTATATATACTAGTATAAAATATGGATATATAATATATGACTATATTATATATGCCTAGTATAAAATAAATAGCATACAATATTTTAATATAAGTATAATTAAATTTTAATAGATACATATAAGTAATGGCTGCCATAGTGTTCAATGCACATTTACAGTCAGTTGGAATATGAGATTAGGCTTGGTTTCTGAGACTAGTGGGGTTACCAGAAAGAAATGAAAAAAGATATTGTATATCTGTTTATTTGTTTATTTGAAATAGGGAAGGGAAAGGGTGAAAACAAGAGGATTGGGAAGGGGTGGGAGAAAGAAACAGGGACAAAAACATGAAAAGAGGTATATCATTATGTGAGAAGTAATTAATGCTCCTACTGCCTGACGAATGTAACTGTAACCTCTCTTTACATTAACCCGACAACAAAAAAAAAGAATGATATGATACAATTGGTGTTCTAGAACATTCCAGCTGGGATAAACTATGGATAGAGTGGGGCTAAAGGGAAGTTGATATATCACAAGATTTTTTCTATTGTGGCTAATCTAGAAGATAATGGCTTCCATAGGAACTACTGAGAACAGACACAAGAGCTGAAGTGGAAATGTTGATAGGACTTGGAAGCTGATTTGAAATGTGTGATTAGAAAATTGTGAGCACGAGTTTTCAGTTTCCTAAGTCAGAGGACAAGATACATGATTGTACATAGTTTCCAATGAAGACGAGTCCCGGCCAATTCAAAGGGAAAATTTCATCTGTGAACTAGGAATAGTAATGACAACTTAGCCAAAGTCCTTGGAGTTATGCAAAGACTGTGTCTAGGGCCAGTGTGTCTTGGGGACTAGAACCCCATCTGTTACCACTCTGGTTTCACCAAGATGGATGCCAAAGGTTGCTTTGATCTTTCATTTCCCACCTTTAAGCTCAGTCATTTGTTGACAAGAGTTTAACACAAGTGGAATGGAGTGAACTGGGGAAGCACGAACATATCTGTGAGCTCTGGGTTTGACGCTGAAGGAAAAGTCTGGGAACGGGTGTGTATTCATTGTTTAATGCTGTAGGCAATTAGTGAGCAGGAGCAGCTGCTATGATTGAACTGCTAAAAATGCCAGAGTAACTGAAGAAGAACATATGGGATAGGTTTTTATCTCTAAACTCTGCTTTGAGGATAATATTGATATAATTTGCCTATCATATTTTCCCCTTTGAAACAATTTGCATAGCACTCCTTAAAAATAGGCTCCATATGTGGTTTAGTAATTTGGTGGAAGAGGTGTAAACTCAAGCTTATTTGAAGGAGAGCCAGCTACAACAAGACCCATGAATCTCCAACTGGAGCCAGGAACCATCTCCCTTCTTGAAAAGCAATGGTCCTCAAGAAGAAGGAAACATGGAGAATGAAGAGTTAAGGAATGCTGACTAACTCCTGAACACTGTTAGGCACACAGGGTTGTATTTTGTAAATATTCTAATAATTATTCTCCATCCCAATTTTTAGAAGGCAAAACTGAGATTAAAACAGTGGCAAAATAAGTTCATGTTGCACAGCTAGAAAAGGGCTATAGCACATATACAGAGTAGATTTACTGGATTATAAAAATCAATTCTTCGGGTCAAAAACTCTGGATTGGATATACGGAGTCATTCTCATCATGTGGTCCCAGATGCATTCACATAGCTCTAATATTTAAAAAGTTCTATGAATATCAGAATGATCACTTCAGACCTAGTCAATCAGAAAACTCTGGAGATGACCTAGAAACCTATATTTTTACCCAAATGCAAATGATTCTGATACATATTTCTATTTAAAAATCACTGGCTATATAAAATATAATTACTAATGCAAGAATGAGCTTTCCAGGAAGAGTATGCCTAAGAATATAAAGAACAAAAAAATAATTGAACACATGCTTCTTGCAAAGAGTAATTGCAGATCACAAGGAAGGGTGCGTTTCTGAAATATCTACAATTAGTTTGATGGAAGAAATGATAGACTGTCAAAGTTAAATCTTGCTTCCAGTCCTTGATCTGAACCTAATATGCAGGTGGTCTTTGGATCAATCATTTAACTTCTGTATGTTTCTTTTTGTTATTCATGTTAATAATGATGGTGGGTGGTGATGGTACATTTTTGTGGTCCCGTAGAGTTTTCAATGATTGAATTACTCTAGAGGTAGATCAGAAGTAGTGACTGGCCAAAGATTTTTGCTTAGAAAGTCTTCAATATGTATTCTAGATCGACAGTTTAAGAGATTTATGTGTACAAATAAACAGAAAATATTCCAGAGTGTAGAGGGCCATGACATTGTTCTCATATATGATTATATAGCCAAATCAATTAGAAACCTCACAGAAGGTTAATTAAAAATGTATTTCCAGGTCTCCTTTTAGAATTATATTCTCTCCTGCCACCCACATCCATAACACTCATATACACATGCACATGTATGGGCCCATGCGTCCATGTGCATGTACACACACACACACACACACACACACACACACACACACACGTGGTCTTCCAATAAAAAATTATGTAGATATTCATTTGAAATGTGTATGGCAGTTGGCCATGATAAAATACAGGACATAAACAACTTCAAGGATAAAAAATATTTTTTCCTCATGATTTCATAGCTATGGATCATGTTTCACTGCCTCCATCACATTTTGGCTATGACAAGACAGAAGAGCATTGTGGATAGGATATAGAAGAGCAGAGCAGATCAGCTTATGGTGGTCAGGAAGGCGAGAGAGAGAGAGAGAGAGAGAGAGAGAGAGAGAGAGAGAGAGAGAGAGAGAGAGAGAGAGAGAGAGAGAGAGAGAGAGAGAGAGAGAGAGGACAGTCTTCAAAGATACAGAGGACAAAGTATACCCTTCAATGGCATTATTTCAATAACTAGTGACCTAGTTCTTCCAATGAAATTCCACCTCTTAAGTTTCCAACTCTTCCCAATAGGACCATCAAAATATTAATACATCAATGCTGTGAATTAGTTCATTGATGAAGTCATCATTCAATCACTTTCCACTGGTCTGTCATCTGGCAAGTAAGCTTTAAAAAAAAATGAGTCCTTTGGGGGATATTTCAGATTCAAAGTATAACAGTGGCTCTCTGTCATCTATGGGGAAAAATCTAGTTATTAGGCCTGGAATTCAAAGCCATTTTCATATTCTGTTTTCCTGAGTACATTTCCTGCTTCCTGTTCTGTTAATCATTCCCATAAATCTTGGCTTGGGCCAAATTATACTGCTTGTCTCTAGCCACCCTGCAAATTTCACATCTTTGTAGTTTTTCTGGTGGTGTTTCTTACATCTTGTTTTGTCTGATAAATAGGGATCCTCCTTTTTAGCATGATGCACATGTTAGGTTTTGATGAATCCCTTCTTGATGCTATTATCTGGTAAACTTCTCTCCTTCTCCCTTGGATATTTTATCCATGAAGAAATTATTGATGGCCTAAGAGAATGTCAATTTGTATTAGTAGTAAAGGTATACCCGTACAATATCCAAAGATAAGATGGTTATATGGCAAGCTGTAGTGCTTGCCTTGATAGAAGGAATATTCCCTTGCCAAACTGAAGGGCTCTTAGCAAAGAGGAATTGGGATAATTGAAGGATAGTGGCTGGTCAAGCTGCTAATTCCTGTTCTCAAACAACCATTCCTTTTGAATATATGTAATGATTACCTGTCCTTATGGCTGCTTGCCTTAACAAATTTGAATCACCTGAGAACAACACTTTGATGACGAAAGGTGTGAACTTGGGAGAGGAGGAGTGGAGAAAATAAGGGAAGGGGTAACACTATCCAAAAAGAAATATACTCATTACCTTACTTACAAAACTATAACCTCTCTGGTCATCACCTTTACAATCAACAAAAGAAAAAAAGAAAGAAAAGAAAAGAAAGGCATGAACTTTGAAATCTAACCTATCTGGGTTGAAGTGATGTTGACAAGCTCATCCTAGTTTTGCTGGGGCTCTTTTGATTTTAGCACATAGATTCCCACATTGGTAGAAACCTCTTCGTCCTGGGCACACAAGGTCAGTTGGTTAGTTTAGTTCAAATCCTCTCTCTACCACTTACTGACAAACCTGTGTTTAGAATTCAGTCATTTGGTCTCTCAGGGTGTGGTTCAAGATCTCCTTCCTCAACTGTCCACCATGTGCCTGCCACCGTTTCGGCAAGATTTTCTTGTTTTTCTGACCACTCTGACATTAGCTCTCCCATTTCCCGAAATTGTGCTAAAGCTGCCCTTGGACTGCCTTTTGCATGACCTTCTCCTGGCATCCCAGCACTCAGGGATCATGATGTCAGAGGAAGCCTTGCAGCCTGACGAATCGGCCTTGGGAAATCCCCCAGGATTTTCAGACACTGTTTCTGGCCTGAAAAACAAAACACCCACAAAACAGTCAAGGGTCCCAAACTGTTCAGAGAACATGCTGTCCTCTTCTGTTTGCAGGACCATTTCTTGGACAAGCAGCAGCTCTGTTTGCTGGACTTTTGGCCCAGTGGCAGGCACTGTGAAGCAAGGCACATCTCACATGAGCGAGCCAGTGAAGTGAGGCAATTGCGGCTTTCGATGAATGCTATTTCTGTCTCCTAGGCAATGCTGGCTGAATATGAAGAACAAGAGGTAGTGTATCTGACACTTTATGGCTCTTTTCACAAAGTAGAGATAGATAATATGGGAGGGGGAAAGTCTCCCTCCCATTTCCTCCTCTAAATGAAGAGTGAATGCTTCAGACACTTAAGATTTCCAGAGGAGACCTGATCCATACAGGAAGTCCTTCCAATTGCAGGAGCTTTTCCATTTGGCTTCCAAAGTGATGTTTAGATGTGGTTTAAAACCTTTTTGAGCATAACCTATGTACCAAAACGTTATGCATATAATCTATTTCCTCCTTCACAATGATCACTGGAAGCTGACATGATTAATATTCTTTCTTGAAAATAGCACACTGTTACTCAAAGTGGGAAAGCACCTGATCACAAAATTAGCATGTGCAAGGTCAGGCTAGGTACTCAAGTCTTTTATAAGTAGAGTCATTCATCACACCACTGCTATTTTAGCCATTTATGCTGCAATATTTTCCCTTGAAATATGTTTTATCCTGCCATGTTACTTCAAAATGAGAAATATAATAGCAATTTCTGTTTAACCCAATTTCTTTTATTGCTCTTCACAGCAGCATTCTGGACCAGAAGAATGACAGTCCTGCCTAATTGACCTGGTATTCAATTTGTTTACATGGAATATTTCTTGATTTGGGGCTGTATTTTTGTTTTGCTCTCGTGTTCTCTGTTGTTCAGTTTCCCATTATTCACTGATGATGTCTGTTACTGGATCTACATGTTAGGTTGCCATGTCATTACTCCTAATTAAATTTTTAGTTTTGAATGTCTTATAATGCGTGACTATTCATCATTGTCACTGCATAAAGAAAGAGTGAATGAGCTCTTCTGTGGAACCACAAGTGCTAGAGTTGGTGCCTAAAAGACAAAACCTCGGTTGAGCAGTCACTTTTAGCAATCCATCAGATGTTCTTCATTAAAAAATATTTGCTAAAAAAGGTTTATTGGAATTAGTTCTAGTGCTAGCCCATCATATTCTAACTCCATCAGTTTTGATATCCACTTAACCTTTCTAACCTGTTTCCTTATTAGCAAACCTGGCAATGTGAATAATGTGTACATGTTTTTTTGTAAATATTGTAAGACATAACATATGAGGAAAATCTTGGCAAAGTGATTGGGAGTCAATGCAAGGTCAGGAACATTGACTATACACTATTACTTTATTGGGAATTCTATCATCTTACGTCAGTTATTCAGAGCCTGTCATTATCAATCCCTAGGTAGTAAGCTATACTAGAAATAGTTGTCTTCAAGTCTGGATATGTTATATTTGGAAATGCATCTGCATATTGCCAGTACCACTTCCATGATAACTTCTCATGTACTTTCTTGTTTAGGGATAGATGAAATTACTAGGTATTCAGATGAACTAGGGTCAAGTTCAAAGCTTCAGATAAGCTTGTGAATCAGGCTGCACTATCTTCTTCATTTATCTGCCTCAACTTCTCTGAGCTTTTACAGAGCTGCACAATATACAAATTTTCTCAGTTTCCTACTCTAACCATTTTGTCTCATCTTCCCCTGAAAGGAGCTAATAGTCAAAATCCTTTAGTCGACAAAGCATTTCCCATACTTGGAAGAGTTTTGGTGCTAGCTGTTGGGTTAATGTACATAGTTCTCTATCCAATTAAATCGGGGTATAAATATAAGCTAGGAGGCAAATAACACAGGCACTTTTGGAGGCTACTTAGGGACTTAAGGCTTCACTAAATGTATACTATTTGAACTGAATCATGAAGAATGAGATAATAAAGTATTCAACCCCTGCTCCCTGTACTATTTCAGGTCATCATGAGGTACGTTCAATTAGGCAGGCTCCCAGCATGCTCAGAGACAACCATCACCACAAGGAAACAAAGCCATTAGAGTTCACAGAAGTTGCAAAGCTGGTGAAGGATTCATGAAGGTGAGCCTGAGTGGTGCTCTGGATATTTTTCTCTGGGTTGGAACAGGTATTCTGTGTGCATTAAAGCAATGACTCAAGCTGGGCATGATGGCTCACACCTGTAATTCTAACTACTCAGGAGACTGGGAGCTGAGGGTCACCAAAGGCAGCCCAGGCACTAAAGACCTTGAGTCTCTTATCTCCAATTAATCACTAGAAAAGGGGAAGTGGGGGGCTATGACTTGGGGGTAGAGGGGTAGCCTTGAGCTGAAGAACAGCACCCAGACCCAAAGTTCAAGCCCCATGACCCACAAAAATAAATAAATAAATACAATTACACAAATGACCCTCTCAAAAAGGCCAGTTAACTCAAGTCACCAATATTAAGGAAGCAAGCGCCAATCCCTGGAAAGACATTCTGTCACCAAAAAAAAAAAGCCTCAGTTAGACATATTGACAAATTTTTCTACACATTTTCTGAAATGCTTCAAACAACTGTCAGCCGTGCTTATGTAATTGCAATGTGGAGTTAAGAAATGATAGGAAGCTGACATCTTTCTTGCAGAGAGTGCTTCTATATTAGAAAAACAAAGGAAACATGTGATGGGGAATGCTAGAAAGTACTGTACATGCAAGAGCCCAAGAGAGTACACCCATTTTATATGTGAACAAATACTATGGCAGGACAAGGCTAAAAAAGGGCTCTAACTAAGGGCCTCCATGCCACCACAGCTCTGGCATTTTATCCACAAGCCAAGGTTGAGAATGCTATCATGGTGTGAGGTCTGAATTCCCTGCTTCACAACACAGTCACTCACCACTAGATCTTCTTAACACCCCATGATCAGCCAGCATTCCCATTCAGTGCATTGCTTAATTCTGTACATCAGCCCTCCAAACCATGCCTCTAGTCTGTTTCTTTATTGCTATGTTTCTCTCTCCCACTCCTAAACTGGCACATACTCCATCTCAATTAGTGCCTTAAGCTTCTTTATCATTCTCAAATGTTATGTTAAGTCCCTATTACTTAGGAATCCTGTTAAACTGATTCTAATTTATAGGTCTGACAGGAAGCTTAGGTTCTGCATTTCTTTTAGGCACTTGAGGACTATCTTACACTGCTGGTGGTTAGAAGATGACACCTAGAATGGGTGCAACACTAGTTTTGGAAACCCCATAGCCCAGAGTCCTTATGTTTTGGTATGCAGCCTTGTGAAGAGTTAGGAAATCGATTTCTCTAAGAGACATCAGAGATCTACAAGTCATATAGAGAGCAAAAATCATGACAAGTAGAGGCCATGCGGACACAAACGGCAAATGGACTGTAATTTAAGCTGTTTTGTAAGCTGATGACTTTCTTATTATTGTCAATATTCAAAAGAGACAGAGTGTCATCTTTTCTATCATTTCCTATAAAAGAAAAGTGAGCAAGTACATATACCTTATTCATAGATGTCACATTCACAGACCTGATATATTGTATCCTCATTCAGTTTAATGTCCCTCTGCCTGCCAGGCAATTTAGTACTATTTCTTATTCAATTTAAACTAAGTTGCAGACACCTATATATTGTCCTTTAAATGCTTCCTTCTAAAGAGTCTAGTCGGCACATAGTCGAATAGAGTTGATTGGTGTGTGAAGTTATATTCATATGTAATACATTACAAGTCCTGTGTTTGCCATTTGACACAATTTGATACAAATCCCTAATCCAAATCCATGTCAATGTAGAAAAAATTAAAGTAAACATATAAAGTAAGACCACCACTCCAATAAATTCTCCTGAACTGTTCTCAGGAATCATTCCCAACCTTTATATTTCTAGAAGCACCCACAGTTCTCACAGTTCTGAATAGTAT
The DNA here is from genome assembly GCF_031878675.1 of Megascapheus bottae. Classification (NCBI taxonomy): domain Eukaryota; kingdom Metazoa; phylum Chordata; class Mammalia; order Rodentia; family Geomyidae; genus Megascapheus; species Megascapheus bottae. The sequence goes on along the minus strand of NC_143511.1, from coordinate 74,834,878 downwards.
CCTATTATTTTGATTTAGATGCTTCTAGACGATCATATCAATAGAATTGGAAAGTTCCACTGTTTATATAGTATTTTTCATATTGCAAACCTTTTGGAGATTTTCGTGTTATATATATTTACAGTATGTTCCTTTCTCTTATTGCTAATATTAAAAAGTTTATATACTACTGTAAGACCATTGATTCAGGCTTTTAAAATGTATCATTATTTAAAATGTATTATTATGATTATTATCTAATAATTATACAACACCATCATTACAAAATTCCAAACATCTTCATCACTCTCTTGTATTTGCAATACCTTCCTATTCCATTCACCCATCTCTGCAAATCAGTAATCTCTGTATATCTTTATGGATTTGCGTATTCTAGTCATTTCATGTAGTGTTCTGTAGTATGAGTTTACCAGAGCTTGGTAAAGCTTTTTGTTTATAGCTTTGAACTACTTTAAATGAGCATTTATTAGAAGTTAATGTTTGGACAGATGTTTTCTTTCTTTAGTTGAGCTAATAGCTAAGAGTTATTCATAGTGGCACTGTACCTCAAGTAGTATAGCCCTAGTCTTAAGCTAAAGAGCTCAGGGACAAAAGCCCAGGCCCAGAATTCAAGCCCCATGACCGACAAAAAAAAGAATTATCCATAAAGGTGTACTTTATTGGTAGGTGTGCGTCCAGTCTTTTGGTGGTTAATTGAGATAAGTGTCTCATGGACTATAAAGTATCTGCTATATTAGAAAACAGTTCAAAACTGTTAATGCTTTTTTGTGTGATCAATTCATCATGCTTCCAGAGCCTGGAGTTTTCCTCACTTACGGTATGCATCCTGATTATTCTTGTCTTGCACCATCTTGTTTTTTATACAGAGGGTCTGATATCTATGTGTGGTGATAACTAGGCACTTGGCATGCAAGTGCTCAGTGGGTTTTGATAGTACTAGGTAATGATAAGATTTCTAGGCAGAAGAAAGCTGAGATTGAAATTTTATTATTCTGTCCTCTGCCAGGATACACATTAAAAATGGCCCATTCTTTATCTAAAGACTAGAGACCCTTTTACAAATTTTCTTGAATCTTAGTTTGTTCTCTAAGAATGCTGTTCTTCTACTTGTCCCACAGGGCTCTGGATGATAAGAGCTCCTCACTCTTGTTTTTCATGTATTTGAAAATGAAAAAAATACTCAGTCGCTCTTTTATGTCCTCATCACCTCCTTTGATACAGCAAACTAATTTTTCCTAGGAATCATTAACTCAGGAAGAGACACATGCTGAGCATTTGCTACCTTCTAAACACATTATGAACATGGCTTCAATATTCCTTCTAGAAACCCAGAAGTGTAGCACATGAGCTCTTTTCCAGATGAAAAAATTGAGGCTCACAGAGATAAAAGGAGTCTACCTGAAGTGAATGATGCTCATAAGAATTCAGGCCCTGATTTCTACATTCAAATCTACAACTCATTTTTGTTGTTTTTTTTTCATCAAGTGTCTTAATGGCCGTACCTGTTAAGATGATATTTCAGTGATCCTTGCTTCCCATTCATCACTGAAGTGCAAAATCAGCTTGGGATCAGGCCTGTGATAGGAGTCAAGATGTTTAGTTCAGTGAATGACTAGGTGAAGCAATGGATGAATGAATGAGCAAATATTTTCAGTGTTCATTTTCATAAAGAAACCAGAGGCAAAACAGTTGGCACAAAACATGACCAAATCTAGACATTAAGATTTGATGCAAACTAGTGAGAAAGAGTGTCTCCAGGAAGAAGAAGGTCTTGGTGCAGGAATAGACATGCCTCCATTGACTCTTCTAACCCCTTTTCCATTGCCAGGCACAGAGTGAGTTCACATCTAAAGAAATTGCCCAGGCTTCAGCATTCTTATGGATTATATCTGTTGTCAGGTGGGTTGCCAGGGGATTATGCTTGACTTATACAACTATGCCAGGATAAGGCACAAACTTCACCACCTAGAATAATAGAACCCAAGGAAAAAAAATGTCTGATTGCACTAGCTCAGCTTAGGTAGCAGAATATTTGAGTATCAAGCTCAAGATCCTGAGTTCAAACTGAGATGGATGCTGCTCAAGGAAACAAAAAGATCATAAGTACAAAAAGGATAAAAACATACTTATATCTCCCTTACTCTTGGTTCTATCAGTAACCTGCATCATGCTTTCCATTGTATTAAAAACCTTGTTACTTTTTTAGGAAATAGATGCCATTTACAAATACTCAAACCTGAGACTCAACAGTTCATACATTCAAAGCACAGGATGGGTAAGAGGATCGATGATACAGAAAGGAAGCTTTATTAAACTTAGACGCTTTGCTTTCTACCCTCTGTCAGAATGCCACAAACAGTAAGTTATTTGATTTGGTTAGTGTCTTATATCAAGCAGTTTGTTTGGCCAATTTATTTTTTCCATCCTTGCATGACCATATTTTCATTTCTGGAGAGTTAATATTCACTGGATTGGTTCATGCAATCAGTAAACTGTCTTCTTTCTCATTCTTTTCTTTCAGATTTAGATTATTTTCTCAACTCTGAAAGTTGGTGGTCTAACATATAAACTTGTTTGGTGTACTAACAAGAGTTTCCTTCTTTTTCCTTTTTATTTATTTATTTGTTTTTGCTTGTCCTGGCTGTTGAACCCAGGGCTGGGCTCTATCCTTGGGCCTCTCTGTGCTCAAGGCACTCTACCACTTGAGCCACAGAGCCATTCTGACTTTTTCTGTTTATGTGGTATTGAGGAATTGAACCCAGGGCTTCATGCATGCTAGGCAAGCACTGTATCATTAAGCTACATTCCCAGTCAACTAGTTTTGTATTTCAAATTCACAATTTATCTAGAAAATGCTAAGTAATTTCAATGATTGCTCATCAAGACAGAGATACTATTTCTGCCTAAACTAGTCCCACGGATGTTTTAGGATCAAATTTGATAATAAGTATGAAAGTACATTGTAAACTACAAATTCCTTTGTAAACTACAAAATACAGTAACATTATAGGTGGTTGAATTATGTTTGTGATTTCGCCATTCAGCATGTATGAGCTTCTATCTCTTATCTGTATTATGAATAAAGTAAGACAAATTTGCTTATTCCACATTTATAGATTTCTTCCTTTCTTATTTTCTCTTCCATTTGTTCTTCCTCATCTGCCTCTTTCCCTTCTTTTCTCCATTTCTTAAAGGCTTGCACACACACACACACACACACACACACACACAGATGTACATACACACACACACATACACACACACATTTTAGGTTATTACATGGCCTTGACATTGTGTGATAGATTATAAGGTCAAAATCATCATAGAATCACCATGAGTGCTCACTGGCTGAGCTCAAACAACAAGTAAACATAAGCAGGATCAAGAAAGCAGTAGATTAACTACAATCCATGACAAAGTGATTGCAGAGACAAGATGAAACAGATTTTCATATTCCCGAGACAGTATTCTTCCTAAAATTGTGTAAGCTTTCTCTGAAGAAGTTCCATCTGTAAGCCAGGATTTCAAAGAGCAAGATGTGGCTTAAAGAAAAAAGAAGCCTACAAGATTCACTAAACATCTTTGCATGCAGAATGTTTTGAGGCATCTTCTTGTCCCACCACCAAGTACTCTTATTCTATAGACAAAAACTAATGATCTAGAAGGATGAAGTTCTTTGTGCATGCCATAAAAATAGAAAAATTGTGGATTGATTTATTTGCCAGGCCAGTTGAATTTCAAATACATCAACATGGAAACATTTTAGAGCAATACGGAGAGAGTCCATGACAGTCACAGGTTTGGCTTTCTAAGCTAGGAAAGTCAATTTTCCCAGTGTGAAGCCGATTTGTTCTGGTTCTATTTAAGGGGAAAACAAACAAACAAACAAACATGGATTGAATGTTAAGGTGGCCATATTTATCCAGGGTCTTTCTCCACTAGAATGGTTCCATTTGGTATCTATCTGAGGATGCAATCCCATAGACTTACAGAGCTCTTTCAAGTTGTCCTCAAACTTTCCCTACAAACTGAATCCCTCTACAGCCCAGAGGAGCAGCCTATGGAAAATTCCTGACACTGTATGTTCTCGTAATTTTTGGAACACTGTAAATATTTGAGTCAGTAGATCTTCATCCATAAACACAGCTGTACTTAAAAAACCCTGATGGGGACTTATTATAATTTAAACAATTGGGTAACAAAACAAATCACTGTTAATCATTTTCGTTTTCTAAGGACAATGGACTCGGGCTGCTCATAAAACTGACATGAGGAGCTTCACAATCGCATCCACAAATAAACTTACAAATGCTAAGATAAACCATTCTCAACTTTTTAAGAACATTATAAAAAGAAAGGACGGTGGGGGAGGGCCAACACAAAGAAGAAAAACAAAACAATTTTGAGCAAGACCAAGACTCTCATAACTGTAATGCACACAAGGCCTCCAAAGATAAACATGAACGGAGAAAACCCTTTCTGGGGGCTTGTCCTTTTCCTCTGTCTCGATTATGTTATTCAGGGATTATACTTGTTTCTTGCGGAGTTACTTTGAGATTCCTTTGAGAGGATTATCCTTTGTTGTAATTTGCAGAATAATTAATTCTTTGAAAGGAGGTGAATCAGGATACAATGTATCCAGCATTCTGGTAGACACTAGGAAAACGATGTGAAGAACCAGATGAAGTTCTGTCCTCAAGGGAATTACAGAATAAAATCAGAGACATATAATTAAATACATAATTGTATACATTATTAGGAGGCAAGGTAAAAGCAGTATACGTTAAAGTGGACAGGAAAAGACATTAATGACTGAGGATATCCTGAAATTACAGATGTGGGCATTTATAATCTATAATTTCGCATAATTTTGACTAGACTTGGGAGAACTCAATCCAAAAAGGTTTATGAGACAAAGTCTTAGAATAGATTGAGGTTTAAAAAAAAGAAGTTAGAGAGATCAGGGAGAAGTATTAGGACAAAGAGAGGAAAAACTGAGGTTAGAGATATTCAAAGACTACAATCAGAATGACTGAATGGTGCACCGGCTGACATGAAAGCCATAATTCATGCAGAAAAATCAAGATAAAAGATCCCATTTGGGAGAGGTCTAAATAGCTATTGGATTTAAAGTTATCATTTGTCTGGATATAAAGAAAACAACTCTATCTTCCCATGAGGGTTTTATTTTATTTCACTTTTAGTAACACGAATTAATTATATAAATGGGTCTCACTGTAACATTTCCATGTCTGGGTATAATGTACTTTGGTCAAAATTCAATCCCTCTTACTACTCTTTTGAACCTCTCTCCTTCCTCTTCATACCCTTTACTTTGTTTTATAAATGTTCATTATGCTATTTTCTGATACATATTTAATATACTTTGTCATATTCATGCTACATCAGCTTCATCTTTTTTCTACCTCACTTCTACAGACTCCCTATACTAAAGAGCCTTTATACAATCATGTCTTTATCATCATTATTACTACTACTATTATTACTATTATTATTGATATAGATACCACTTATATATAGAAACATACAGTATTTTCCTTTTCAATATGGTTTATCTGTAACATGTTGTTCTATAGCGCAACACGTTTCTCTATAAATTACCCAAGTTCATTTTCTTTGTGCTGAACAATGTCTAATTTTCTATGGGTACTCTTTCTCCCATGCTCCTTAATTTCCTGCATGATTATGCTGCACAAACATCATGAGGCGTTCTTGTGAACTGATTGTCTAATTCATTCTCAATTGTTTCCCTACATCCAATGTAGCTAATCTGAGACAAGAATACAAGGAGAAGGCTTTCCTGTCCTTCACATGCCAAAGACAAAGCAGGTGCACAAATATGCCATGTGACAAGCTCGGAATATCTCATAATTAGCAGCAAGATGAGACTTAAACTTTGGTGTGAGTGGTAGAGACGGAAGGTATTAGAAAGTCACAGCATAGATGACAAAGCTATCAATACTTGACTGTTTTGTTTTCACTGTAGTGAAGTTTGAACTGATGGCTTCTTGTTTGCTAGGAAGATGCTCTACCACTTGAGGCCACAATCACAGCCCTTTTTTTTTTTAAATTTCAATTACCTTTTGAACAAGGTGTTACATTTTGGCTCAGGGTCAACCTTGGACTCAATCCAACAATCCCTGTCTGTTGTTTAGTTGAGATTACAGGATTATAACAACATCTCCAGCTTCATCATTGCAATTCTTCATAAGACTTAAAATGAAAACAAGGCCCGGTGTCAGAATCTTTTTGTCTAGGTTTTGAATGCAGCACCAACTCTCTTTGTCTTTGTTTTGCCTTCTTCATCTTCCCATCGGCCATATTCTAACAGGGATCTGGAAATGGGCTATCACTACAGATAGGCACAGCACATCTGGAATACACAGTTAAGTCTGGACCTTAGCCTCAACAGAGTACAGCCTTCACAGAAATAGACAGATTAGAAAAGTGAATGGGAAATAGGGCAAGCATGGCCTGTCATGTACAGCAGTAAGAAAGGTAAGTTGTTCTCATTGTGTCATAACCTGCCCAGCAAAAAGCTTCAGGGAGATCAGTCCAAAGCTCTATGGCCAACCCATTTTCCCCATCCAATTCCGGAAGCCCCCATTCTAAACTCTTTTCAGTTTATGGCAGCTTTGTTTCTTCCTCCCTCGAACCTGGCAATGCCTCACCTGAAGAGGAAAACTATTCAGAAGCTGTAAACCATTTCATCCCTCAAATATGAAACTAATCCATGTCACTAAAGCTCAACCCTTTTCCCAACACTGAGATGAAAGAAGACGCTTCAAGTCTGTCCCTGCCTTCTGGCACTACCTTCTTCATTTCTCTGCTTCATTGCTCTCCATCTGTGCAAATTGTGTTGGAAGCCTTCGCCTTTTCTTCCTAGTCATGAACTCAGCATTCTTCTGCTTTGGCTGTTGAGCTGCTGTCTGGAAAACAAAGTGAAACCCCCATGTTCCTTCAGAGACCCATTAAAGTTGTGCACTGTACATAAAGTGAGTTCGAATGAATAAAAGCAAATTCTTTTCTAGTCACATTTATTTTGGGAAAGAAAGGAAATCATTCTTACTGTATTTGATATCTTTTCTTTTTCCTGGGCCTACGTTCATTTCATCTTGATCTATTGTTTTGTCCAATGTGTGTGTCTTTGAGATATTAAAAAAGTTTATGCAGTGAGAAAAGCCTAACATGAATGCAAAACCACAGAGGGGAAAATGGAACCATTAGCATGGTCTCAGACTGAGTCAGAACAAGGTTGGGCTATTTCCTAACTCTTTTGCATTCTGTTTCTTTCCATGTGTATATCATGAGAGTTCAATTAGCAGATACCTAAGTCACTAACATGTACATCAAATGTTTCTCTTTTTTCCCAGAACATACCAACTGAGAAAGTATCTCAGCATCTTCATATACAAAATGAGTATACCAAGAAAGAAATAAAAATAAATACTTATGGATAGTGCCTAGTTTAACTATTGGTGGTTAGGTCATTCATTGGGACTGATGTTCCTGGTGAGATATTAGTTATTTAACGTTATAGATGCTGAGTTTGATGATGTTGACATGGGTAATAGCAGTCAGAGTGATCGAGCTGTGCTGGTGGCGAATGTGTTATGGTAGTGTTGCGTTTTGGTCTTCGTTGTGGTGGTAACCCAATGCTAACTATGGAGAAGGGTTAATGAGGGTGATGATATTGGCCAGAGGAGACAAGCAACTCACAGAAGATTAATATATTTATCCTCTGTCACAATCCAAAACTATGTTGGCTCTGCTACAAGTTGGAATTTGAATCAAATGTTTCAATATACTCCACAAAACTTCCTCTGAGCTCCTCTAGGAAATACATAATTAGGTGCCACAGAACTGTGAACATAACGGAGTGTCCTTTGAATACACAGATGATATCAAAAAGTTTTAAAACTCCTTCAGTGGTTACATAAACTGCCACAATCTTGAGCCTATGCTCCTATTGGCCAACAATCATGAAGAAAGCATTAAACAAAGTGAACTAATGCACTAAGCACACACTTGCAATACCCACTATTCAAGATTAAGGGCAGCCAAAGCAAGATTAACCACAAAGATAAAGACAGCAAGAAAAAAAAAAGATGAAACAGTACAGCACATGGTGGGAAAGATGAAAAAATCCAGGGACAGGATCACACGGAACAGATGGAGGAGAAGTATATTGAGACCAAAGTAGTTGACTGTGGCCTATCGTGGGTGGTGATACATGTCAGGTTCAGGGACACCTGTTCCCTCCTTGCCTGCCAGCAGGCACCTTTGAGGAGTGTGAGCTAATCATGTCATTTTCAAAACATGACTTCATCTGCAGTACAGGAAAGGGGAAATTGGAAAGAACAAGGCAAACATGACAGGCTTGCTTGGATGATGCAACCCAAAATATAAAGAGATCACATAGGGTGACTAGAGAGACATTCTGGAGCTGAAAACTGTTGGTTTTTTTAATTTAGAAAGAAGGGATGAAATTAGAAGGGTAGAAAGCGATCAAAGATGAGTAGCCCAGAAACCCTGCCCATTCTTATTTTAGGCATATACTGGAATCAAAGAAAAGCAAGCAGAGGAATTTTCTGATACAAAGGGCATGTCAGTACAATTAAAAATGTTTTTCTTGGGCAAAGTTGAACAGACTGACCATCAGAATAAATGATGATTAGGTCCAATTATAATAAAATGAATATTTATCAGTTAGCATGAAAGAATAATTGGTTAGATAGGTATTAAACAGATAGATGGACAGACAGACAGAGAGTAGGCTAATAGTAAGTAGGTAGAAATGTAGATGATGGATAAATAGATACAATGATAGATCAACAGATTGATATTAGATGAGAGAATATGCGGTCTTCGTTTTCTGTTGAATTCACATCAATACCAGCAAGAATAAAGGAGAAATTAAGCATCAGCTATAAGTATAGTGATCCTGCTTGCAGATAACATTTGCATATTGATGCTAAAATTAGTAGGTGAATAACTGAAGAGGGATAGTCTTAACTTATCTACCTCAAGATATTACTGACTATTGGAAAAGTGATGAGAAGAAAGCAACTGTATAGGGGACAAAGCTGGTAGAAATAGCTACAATACCAGTAAGTAATCAAAGGGAGGATCACCAGCAAAAGGAGGCATTTACATCATTAACCAAGTGTGAAGATGCACTAGAAAGCTACAATCTCATGTCTGTACTATTCTTGCTCCAACTGTGAAGTCTTCATCTAATCAGCAAAATTCCAAATATTCTCTCCAAACAGTATAAAGTTCATGACAGACAAGGTACCATGGAAAAGCTGTTATGGATTGCAAAAAGCTCAGGAAAATTGCATCAAGACGTAATGTGGGATTTTGAATATTACCCTGGATCAGATATAAAGACTGTGAATGGAAAGGCTGGTAGAATTTCAGGAAGGTCTTTTATGCAGACAATGGTGTTGCATATCTATGTTTAATTCCTGTTTCTGATCATTGCATTGCCTTATTGGTGATGTTAATTCTTGAGGAAGTTGAGTGAGAGATAGATGGGAACTTTATTCCATTTTTGACACTTTTCATTAAGATTACTAAGAGGAGTTCAAAAGAAGATGTAATGAACATGGTTGTGCTGGTGGATACAGGGTGGCCTGGTTTGTGGTCCACTGGAAATTTTTTAGTTGCTATCGTTGCTATTTTTCTTTTCTTTTCCTTTTGTCTTGTTTGTTTGTTTGTTTGTATTTGAGAGGATAAAGAAGGGCACATAAAAAGTGGAATGAGGCTGGACAAATACAACAGTGATATTCACTAGATTATGTGGAAAATGAACCTGATATTTTGTAGGTGGGGATAGGAAGGAAAAAAAACCATGAGAGAACAATGGAAGGGGAGACCTGTTCAAAAAGAATTATACTGGGCCTGGAGCTTAGCCTAGTGGTAGAGTGCTTGCCTAGCATGCACGAGGACCCAGGTTCAATTCCTTGGTACCACAAACAGAAAAAAGCCAGAAATGGTGCTGAGGCTCAAGTGGTAGAGCTCTAGCCTTGAGAAAGTCCAAGGACAGTGCTCAGGACCTGAGTTCATGGCCCAGGACTGACATAAAAAAAGATAAATGTTAGAAGAAAAACAAAAATGATAAAAAAAGAATCGTACTCATTACTCATTACCTAATTCATGCAACTATAAACCCTCTGTATATCAATTCTACAATAACAGTAAACTTCAAAAATGTATTTTCAAAAAGTACCGAGCTACTTTTTCTGCCATTGCTTTGAGAACAAGCACCTTTCCAATGTAACTTAAAGCACACAAGTTCTGTTCTCTGGCCCTTCTCGCACTCTCTATAATAAGGTGATGGTATTTTACACTTACCTGGGTAACAGGGTCATTCATGTGATGCCTCGTGGTACTTCCTTGCACTTAAGAATCTGCAGTATTTTTAAGTTTCATATAATACTAAATGCCAGTCTAGATCCTTTGACCTGCTAGATGAATCCATAGAAAAAGTTACTTAATTCTCTCTACCTTTAGGGAGAAGAAAGCTAATAATACTGCTGCATTCATCAGTTTTTATATAAGGACCAAACATGATCACAAGTGAAGAATGCTCAAGCTAGTACATTGCATGTAGGGAGTGCCTAAAACAGCAACTAGTAATATTTTCCAACTTTTATGCAACCAAAGCAAGTTATTGCAATGACCACTGAATCACGCTTCTGCACCAAGACTCCAAAATAATCAGTTCTGTGGCATTCTGTTTAAAGGCAGCAGCTTGTCTGTAGTCAGCCAATTGGGTTCAATGAAGTGTGGATGGAAGGCATTGACTGACTGTAGAGGCTGCTCATCTTTTCTTCTGGACTCTTTCACCATCAACATCAGCATCTCTCCCTGACACACCCTAATATTATACATTTGGGGTAAAAACAACCTCAGACAAGGTACTGTGTCCAAACGTGGTTGAGGAGTTAAATTTAGAACAGACAGGCAGCCTGACTTCATTTGACTGCTGACATCCAAGTCTCACATCCAAACCACAGCGGTTCCCTATGCATTCCTGAAATCAAGGGGTGGAGAAGGGAGAATAAGAAACTCCTACCTGGCATGTGCAGTCTCCTTCTGCCAGGACTGGTGCCCCAGGGCTCAAGGGCTGACTTTCTTCTTCTTCATGTTGTATTGGGTGGGCAAATGTGTCAGGGTTAAGTTTCCACAGCGAAGGATAAAATCCAGGATGATGTTAAGACTAGAGAATTCCTAACCTTGCAACCTCTCACTGGCTCAGAACTTGCCCTCCTCACCCATGGCCTCTGCCCTAGGCCAGAGCTCAGTGTCTGTTCAGACACGAAAACACAGCCTCTTCACAGCCCTTCCAAGGCCCAGTTGTACTCTTGCTTCTCTATGAATCCCATCAATGCCAAAAAAGTGGTTTTGGAAGAGCCCCCGGGACATCTCGTCGTTTTATTTGGGTTCCAGCTCTCAATCTCCAAATCAATATATCATCTAAATAAAGCAAACCTCAATGAGAAAATCTAAATAAAACCCACCTACCTCATCAGCTGAAGGCCTGTTCTTTAATGCTATGTGAATCCCCACTGTCTCACACTTTATAACGCAAACATGATCACAGCACTATCATGGTTTCCACTTTCCTCAGGATTCAGTCCTACACTGGTAATGAGCCACTGAAGGCTCTCTAGGAATTCCTCTTGCATTGTCCCCATCTATTTTCCTAATTCTTCTCCAACCCCTTTCTACAACCAAAGTCTCCATCTACATAGATCACTTTTTATTTCCCAAGCAAAACTTGTTCTCTGGTTTCTATCTTCCATGTATTCGGAGCTTACCGTCTGGAATACCCTTCTTTGGTGTTTAACCAGATACATGGTTCAGGGTACATAAATCTCTGCACAGAATAAATTCATGGGTTATTTTAGAGAGAAATTTTTAGCAATCATCATATCTGCACATGTTATCCCCTAGTGAATTCATCTGGAGGATACTAAGAATAATTCATTAGTACTTCAACAGATGTAAGACACCATGGTAATTCTTCCCACGATCAATTCAGTCAATAATCATGAAAGCTCTGCATGGAAGAAAGTCCTATTATTCCCCTTTCATAGACAGAGTGTCTGAGATATAGCTGGGTTATCCAGTTTACAGTAACATACACACACACACACACACACACACACACACACCTAGAAATGAGGCCCTAGATAGGAAATTTAACCAGATGCATTTCTATCCCATACTTCCCCATTTGCAATTGGAATAACTTAATCCAAGAAAGGGAATTTATATTTTGCGGTGATATAGAATGAGAAAAGGTGGGGGATGTAAGATCCACACTGGTTCCCCTTCTTCCCAGGATATGTGTTTCCCATTTAATCATTTCTAGATGACAAGAAAATCATCAAGTGGCTAATTGACATTACTTTTGTTTCTTCTGGTCCTGGGGCTTGAACTCAGGACCTGGGCACGGACCCTGAGCTTTGTTTTCTGTTCACAGCTGACACTTTACTACCTGAGTCACAGTTCCACTTTTAGCATCTTCTGGGTAGTTTATTAGAGATAAGAGTGTCATGGACTTTCCTGCCGGTGGTGGCTTCGAACCACAACCTGGATTTCAGGTGAGAGCCACTGGCACCTGGCTTGACATTCCTTTAACACTACTATTATATATGCAACTGGGTACTCCATACTGTAGAGAACTTGAAGAGAAGAAAAAGCAAGCCACCGGAGTCTGAATAGAATTCACACCTGTACAGAGGCTATAAAATGATAAGAACTCTCATAAGATCTTATTGTTTCCTAAGAACTACCATCAAAGAACATTCATTTCTTCAGCCCCCATTTGTAAAATGGAATAGCAATGCAGAGTTACTATAAGGAGTCCATAAAATATTGCTCAAAAAACTTATAGCATGGGGCTGGGAGTTTTGCCTAGTGGTAGAGTGCTTGCCTGGCATGCACAAAGGCCCAGGTTCGATTCCTCGGTACCACATACATTGAAAAAAGCTGGAAGTGGTGCTGTGGCTCAAGTGGTAGAGCTCTAGCCTTGAGAGTCCAAGGACAGCGCTCAGGCCCAGATTTCAAGCCCCAGGACTGGCAAAAACAAAACCTTTTAGCATGAACTCTTGGACAAGCACTCATTAAACAGCAGCTACTACCCACAGGGCATCTTCCTGCTAAGGCATAGGTCTCAATAGACATCAGAAGAAACAACATGGACTTTAAAACAAAAGCAACTTTACAGACCTGAGTTCTTCCTTTCATACATACAAAGCTTAGATTGTCTGAAAAGGGGAAGAGGCCCAGGTCTATGTGTAACTTCATGGCAGAAGCCAGAAAAGACTGGGAACTTGCTCTTTGACTGGATCAGCACCTGCCTGTGAGGATCCAAAGACTGTAATCCCTCGTAAAGTAGATAGGGAGAAGAAACAAGATTATGTGGGTTCTGACAGACACCAGCAGTGGCTCACGCCTGTAATCCTAGCTACTCAAGAGGCTGAGATCTGAGGATCATGGTTCAAAGCCAGCCCAGACACAGAAGTCCCGAGACTCTTATCTCCAATTAACCATCAGAAAACAGGAGGGGGTGCTCTGGTTCAATGTGGTAGAGTGCTAGCCTTGAGCTGAAGAACTCAGGGACAGTGCCAGGCCCAGAGTTCAAGCCCCACAACTGAAAAAAAAAAAAGATAGTGTGAGTTCAAATCTTTTCTCTAAATGTTGGACCTGAATTTTAACTGTAAAGGTATCTAAGCGGCCAGTGCTTTTAAAATTTATGCATATCAAGATGCCCCTCAGTAGATCAATGGATCCAGAAGATGTGGGATACACACACACACACACACACACACACACACACACACACACACACTGGAATTCTAAGCTTCTATCAGAATGACATCGCCCCATTCATAAGGAAATGGAAAAACTTGGAAAAAAATCATATTAAGTGAAGTAAGCTAGACCCAAAGGAACATAGGCTTAATGATTTCCCTCATTTGCAATCATTAATTTATATTTCAGATAGTCCAAAAAAGGATTACAATAGCTCAATAGCTATGTACATAGGACCATATAAGATGTTGCAAATCAAAATGAACTCCAAACTATGGAAACAAGAGGTTTTTCTACCAGTCCTGAGGCCTGAACACTGTCCTTCGGCACTTTTTGCTCAAGGCTAGCACTCTGCCACTTCAGCCACAGTGCCACTTCCACCTTTTTCTGTGTATGTGGTTCCAGGGAATTGAATCCAGGGCTTAGTGCATACTAGGCAAGCATGCTCCTACTAGGCCATGCTCCTGGCCTGATTTTTGTTGTTTTTAATGTACTATGTGAAGTTATTTCTTTTGCTTTCATGTATTTCTCCTTTGGTTTACCCCCTGTTATCACTGAATTTGATTTGGGTACCCTGTGCCTTGTATATGTGTTTATCCCATTTGGGGGAGGGAGAGGGAATAAAAAAGCCATGAGACAAAGTCAAATGAAGAACCAATGCAATAGGGATACTCATAAGACAATATGTTGGAAATGAACTCTGTAACTTGGGGTAGTAGACAGGGGGAAAGTTGGAGAACAACAAGAGAACAGATAATAATGTTCAGTGATTAATGTCCTCATTACCTTACCATGTAATTGAAACCCCATTGTACATCACCTTGACAATAACATTAAATTTAAAAAAGATTATAAAAAATAATGTGTGCCCATGTATATAGAAGTACGTGAGAATGTTTTGTGGGTGTGAAGAGAGAAAGCCAGGAAGACAAGGTTCATCTGTGCAAAATCTTCATAGATTTTCATGAAGCTTAAAAGTGCAAGAATGTCTGCTCCATACAAACACGTCTATTGTTAACTTGGAAAGTTCCAACCCTTTGTCTTGCTCCTTACACATGCCAAGTCTTATTTGCATTACAGCTTCTTGCATGCACTTTTCAGATCCTTAAAGACAGGATTTAGTGGAACAAGTCTGATTTAATTCTTCCTCTTCTCTTCCTGTTCCTTGCTCTCATCCTCCTTTCTTGACCTCTCCCTGGAGGGCCCCTCTTTTCTTTGCATTTACAGGATTAAATATGTGGTCCTTTCTTTCCCTTTGCGCCATTATCTAAGGACTTGCCAGCAGTCAGCAAATGAAGTGGTGTTTTCTTGATACTTCTGTTTTTTAAAAAAGTTTCAAATCCTAATTAGCATTCATGATGCATCAAACATTTATTAAGTCTCACTCTCTCAAATAGGTATTTACCTAGCTAATACCGATAACACTGTGTCACCATTAATAATGAAAATCTGAAGTGAGAACGTAACCCATGCTATACTCACAGGTTCATGATTTTCATTTACCATTTAAGCTATTATTATAAACAGAAAATAATCAATAATAATAATAAGTAATAGATATGCTTTCTTGGAGTTTGTGGTCTATTAAAATGAGATCACATCACTCTCTAAAACAGCTACCATTTGACAAAAATCTCTCAGAGAGAAAAAATGCATGAAATCTCACTCCCATGTGCAAAAATCAGTTGTGGAAACTTTAAAATGCTGATTTTTGTTCTTACTTGCACTGGTTAGGCTGTGAAGAGAGTTCTGGACTATTAATTCCAAGCGTAGAATAGTTTATCACCTATTTGCATAGGATCATATAACATGATATTTATGAAAATAAAGCCCAAGTAATGGAAACAAGAGGCTTTGTTTTTCTTTGCTACTATTTTTCTTTGCCTTTTGTCTTGTTTGTTAGGTTATCTGTGATTGGGAGGGTAGAAAGAGGCACAGAAATGGTGGGACAAAGGATAAACAAATGCATTGGTGATACTCAGTAGACACTATGTTAAAAATGAAGTACACAACTTGTAGGTGTATACGGGGGAGGGCCAAAAGGGGGAAAACAGAGAGAACAAGGGTAGGGGTGACATTGCTTGGAAAGAAATGAACTCCTCATCTAACTTATATAACTGTAACTACTTTGTACATCACCTTTACAATTGCAACTTAGAAAAATTGTATTTCCCCCTCATTTCACACAAAATAAGGTAAAATTGTGGTTGTGAGAATCAACAGTGAGACCTGCTCTCCCCCACCCCACCTTACAGCCTAGGGGTCCAGAGGATGCAGTTAGTTTGTAATCAAAGGGTTAGGAATTGAAGACTCATCTCCCTTGTGTGAAACTGACTCACCTCTCCTGTATGACAGCTCTCCCGGCTTGAATCATGATATCACCACTAGCTCAGGAACAAAGCCATCACCCCATGTTCACCAGGATGCTGCTATCTGTTCACTCCACTTGGCAAACCATTACGTTATTTCCTAATACCACCTTTGCATGATGCCAAATTGAATTAGTAATTTACTCCACTGATTCAGCCTAAAAGTAATGGAGCTAAGAGCCAATTTGAAACTATAGAGACCTACCTAAACTTGAAATAGTGAGGTTTGAAAATAAGCAAAAAATAATCTCGGGATTATTCCATGTAACATAAAATTAAAAGCAAAATAAACGTTTTATAAAACAGAATCATGCTTTTCCCCTCATATTTTCTAAATCCGAGGTGTCCATACTACCCTAAAGAATGATGTAATTAAAACTGCATGAAGCATGAGTATTCTTTTCTTCCCTCTTCCCCCAGCCCCGCTCTCCTTTCTTTCCAATCCCACGAAATAGGCCAGCACTAACAGCCTAGTGTTTGTGTTTTTAATATTTAGTGTTCTTTGCAAACACAAGCTGCAACTTAGAAACTACTAAAAGACACAACTTGTTGGAGAGGATTCAAGTGAATGACCTGGGTATCAGCCAGGAATGTTGGTTGTGCATCATTTATTAAAAAACAAAAAAGAAGAACAAGAGATGAGATGACCCATAAAACCAACACTGAATCCATCTGTCTGCTGGAAATTGGTTAGAATCCCTCTTCTTTTTTCTAGAAGGAAATGTAATGTGGCCATTTCTGGGTAAAATGACCTGACTCAAGGGCAATCTCCACTGACTAGGACTAGAGAGGTCTCATGCTTTGTTCTACTTAGAATTACTCATACTGGTTTCCTTGAATTCCATGGCACAACGCTCCACAGAACTTTATATGACCATAATGACAGCTGTTCCACAAAATACTAGTAGCTATCCATACTTCACTTCATGCAACCTTTGTGGTCTGATGTATTGAAAGAACTATTTTCTACTTCAGCTCCTTTCCCTGGCATCTTTCTATCCTTTCTTACTAAGGCTATCTATGACTATCTTTATACCATGCTGATTGCTTCTAGGCAGAGCCAAAGGAGATAACACATTTTGGTGGGGGGTGGGGAGAGAGAGGAGGGACAGGAAGGAAGCTATCAATATGTAGCACAATCACTAGGCCTAAAAAATTGTCTTCTGTTACAATCCATTTCCCACCATGGTGGTAAACAGCTCTCAAAGAGTTAATGGGCCTCACTCTTAAAGGAGAGTGTTTGATCCTATTTTTAATCACTTCCTAAGTCTCACATAGACAGAGATGAATGTGTTGGGACTGAAGTTTGCTGTAGAGGGCAAGTGAGTCACAGACAACTTCCTCTCTGAAAGGTTCATTGAGAGAACCAATTAGCCAGGGAGGAGGTGCTGTTCTGCATGTCCTAATTGCCCAAGGATGAGAAGGGTCAGATTAGAAGCCTGACCTCTTAAGGAACCACACAAAATGGCTCAATAGAGCTTTCAAGGCGGGAAAACTTAAAAGCTGGCCTCATGTCTGCCTTAGAAGCCCTTTCTCAAGGACCTGACAAAGGTTGGAGCCACAGACAATGAGTTGGGTCCTCCCACGGACCACCTAGGGGACAAAAGAGAGAAAGCAACTGCTAAGATCCAAGAAGCCGAAGGGACTGCCCATTCTGGGGAAGGGTGGAGAAAATGTGGCGGTTTCTAAACCCTGATTTGTTCCTTGGTACAAAGAAGGAGCTTTTGATCTGCAGGAATGGGGTTGGCAGGAGGAATGCCACCAGGGAAAAACACAAAGATTTCCAAATAAAAATACAACACTAATCCACCACTTTATTATTTACTTATTTAATTTTCAATAAGGAATTTGATCCTGGGGCTTCAAACATATTTCAAATAAAAGACATTATCTCGATTCAGAAACTCCCTCTACTATCATTTGGTTGCACTCCCTTTGATGACTAACTTGGTCTGAATATTTGATAACTGAAGGTGGCAGGTTAGAAAAACAACTCCAGCTCAGATATACTGTGGATCTCTGGAGAAAGAAGAGGATTTAGGGACAATCTCCTCAAACTTTCTTCCTTAAGAACTTAATGCGTAAGTCCAGAAATGTAGGTCTATTGAGACTGACGTTAAATATCAAGCTAATTGCTGATAAGTAGTATGTTTTTGTGGAATATGTACCCACACAAACATACATATACAATCACACCTCTGTGAGGGCTTGTATATTCACACACACACACACACACACACACACACACACACACACACACACCCACCAATAGATAGATTAGATTTACAAGTTTTAATGCACTTGTTTTTGGTCGACTTAGCTCAGTGAAGGTTTTACCAGACAATATTCCAGAGTTGAAATTCAGGATTGGAAAAATGAGAACGATCTCTTTTGCAGTAACATTAGAAGACTCTGAAGTGAATAAAATAGTAGAAATGGCTTTTGGAATAGTGGTGATGACTTTTCAGAGTCATCAAGTCAGAATCCTGGAAATGAAGAGTACAAAGATGAAAAAAATTGTTTAAAATCTCTGAGGTCACTTCTATATGATATATCAGCAAGTGCAAGACGAGATGGAAACAAGGTATCCAGGTGATTAAAAGAAGACTGACAGTTAGTGGACACTAACTCCGAACTCTGATGTGTGCAAGCCCCTTTCAAACTGCCTCAGTTTCCTTACATGTAAATAGCTGCAGAACATTAGAGTGCCTTAAGGTTTCGCCCCCCAACTCCTGTTCACCTTTGCAGAATTCTCGGTTCTGTTTGACAATGACAGCCAAGCAACTAACTTTGGATAATTCTTATCCCATAATTTCAGACAATTCCATCCCATCTTTTTACCACCCTTTTCTTATCACCACATCTCATCTCCATAGCTCCCTCACAACAGTGATGTGTTCAGAGATAACCCAGGACATGGAAACATCATATACATACATGAGAGGTCAAAGATCAAAAATGAGGAGAATGTCCCAAGAAGGAAGACTAAAGAATCAAGGAAGGGACATATTGATGAAGACTGTCCATGTGGTTCCTGAAGATATGGCCCAAGAAGCACATGATGGAAGCTGAAAATGTCACCTTAGAAGACCTCAGACTCAAAGCATATGTCAGCAAGCAATACAGAGGTATGAATCAATAGATTTCTTCCTCTTTACTTTCTCCTCTTCTTTCTTAACACCACTCTAATATGTTATTTATTTATTTAAAAGAAACAGCATGCTTCAATTAGGATGATGCTTATATGGTTTCAAAGACTATTCACATCTGCTAAAAATATCAAAAGAACGCATGCCACTATTTTAGAGGTGTCAAGGTAGAAGTTCCACCAGGTCCTGTAGGTAAGGAATAACACTTAATAAACAAGTGGCAGAGGCAGGAAATGTTGAGAGTTTTTATTTTAGATAGCAAAAAACCTGGAGCTGCTGTTTTTCTGGAACTTGTTATCTGTGTTTGGGAAATTTCTTTAAACACTTGCAATCTCCTTTTCTTTCCTGACTGGGAAAATAGAGTTCATATTAGTTCCCTCCAAAGACTAATCTATGGGTAGATAGCCAGTGCCTAGCACAAAGCTACTGTTCCATAAACATGAGCTCCTTCTTCTGCTTTGTCCTTCATTCCCAAAAGGATAAAATTAAGTTGATTGGCACTGTTGCACCTTTGATCCTGTCATTCTATAATCCAAGAACTTTCCCAGAGCTGAATCCACAAGCAAGGGGCCTCATTTTCCCCAAGGCTCTGCCTCTACAGACGCTGAACTCAGACAATACACACACTTTCCAGTCATTGAAAGGGATATGGCTTTGGAGCAATAAAGGGAAAAATATATCATGAGTAATATTAACAAGAAACCTCCATAAAAGTTGGCCCATACCTTCTAAAATTTTTGTGGTTTAATCATCTAAACGGAAACTTGGTCTCCCCATGGTAGGATGGCAGTGTGTTGAGCCCATCTTCTGCAAGAAGCTGAGGATAATTGATGGAAAAAATTATGAGATACCATCTCAGTTGATGATAGAGACACTGCAAGAAATTCACCCCCAAGAACATCAAGAAACAATACAACATCAGCAGGACGTCAAAGGCCTCAGAATTCCTCTTTGTGAGTTGGGATACGGGAACTGAGAAATGTTTCCAAGTGCCTGCTAGTTTAGAATGTTCTGAACTGCATGGCTAGACATGAATTGTCATCGTCTACCATCCGTGTTATGAGTGTTTTATCTCTGCTGACTTTTGAGAAAAATACAACCTTTCATAGGAAAGTGACTCACAGATCAAAATTCCTTATTAAAATCATTGTTTGACTTACAAAAAAACCAAAAACATATCGATTTTTTGTGGGTGGGGGGAATTTTCTTTTTCTTTTTCTGTATTGCGGCCATTAGAGAAGAAAAAATAGTTGGCACAACGCTTTTGGGTGAAAGATGATCCAGGTCTGTCTTCTTGGAACTCAAGGTTTTCTATGCATATGGTAAAGCTCTTCTCTATAACTTCTGAACCGGAAGAAAACAAGCAAAGCATAGTCTGTTCCACTTCCAATGAAGATGTAAAGGGAAGATTAGAGCTGAAACCCAGCAGCAGAGGCAAAAACAGAGAGTACTAGAACTTGTGTCTCTGTGAAGCCTCATGTCTTTTCTATATAATATATTCCATTCTGTTTCCTGTGAAGCTGAATAATCTAGTTTAACAATTTTAAGCCTACTGGAAGCTCATAGGAAAACTTCTTTCACCTCTCATAGCTCATGGGCATAGACCACTAGAGTCCTGACAAATTCACTCATGAGCTACTCATTATGCATTATTCTATTCGAATGGGAGCAAGAGGAGATAGTATCAATAGGGCCAAATTTATGGGGAGATCTAATTGACATGACTCATGGTGTGTTCTAATTATCAGCATGTTCAAATCATATCCCTGTTGGTGACTAAAATTATTTTGGGAAAAAGGAAGTCAGCCTTGATTATAATCAGCTTCTCTTACATTACCATTGCTTTTGCTTGTCTAGGGTTGGTAAATACAGGATTCAGTCTGAATTACTATATCCTTGTTACCTCATCATTTATCTAATCATTCATTAATTCATGTTATAGGTCCAAATCCTCCCCTGTTCCTCTCCCTGCTTCCTGACAAATGCAGCCCTCAGAAAGAATAATAATTATGTGCTCAAGAATGTGTTCTTTAACAATGGTTCAACAAGTGACCCACTGGAGAATTTGTCTCAATTAAATAAAGAACCTTTTACTTTACAGCTGTTTCAAGATTGTAAAGGACAAAACTCCACATACGTGGATGTGTTAGGTAGAGTCTGGACCACCTACCTCTCCAGTGCCATGGATATGGGGTTGTCAGTGTGTTAAGAGCTTATTCTTTAGAATATGACAGAACAGGCTTTAAATCTGCCATGTTACTACCATGAAACATTGAATTATTTATTAAGGTCATTCTATACTCAACTGGGAGCTTCCTACAAAACTAGAAATGTAGACCCCACCCCAGAAACACTGAATCAAAAATCTAGATTTTTAGCAATGTCTCTATATTTTCTTTATGCACTGGAGTGTCTGAAAATCATCAACCTAAGCTTTCTAGTCCTTGTTTTCATTATTTGTCTTGAAAGGGATGATGATAATAAAACCTGACAGGTATTATTATTATTATTTGCTTTGAGGATAAATCAGATCATGCTAATAAAAATTTTAGCAGAGGATCAACTTGTTTATTAATGCCATTAATAGTGCCGACACTGTTATTAACTGCCCTGTAGAGGAATTTGGCATGGAATTGGAAATTGTCTTAAATTATTTCTACTGTCTCTTTATTACTCTAAAAATCATGTGACTCTATAGTTTTTATTTCAAATATTTTGACATTTTAGGGCCAATTCATTACTCCAACTCCCTAACTAAGAATATAAATACATTTGGAAAAAAGTCATGTTGTGTCATGACAGGCCTGGTAAGCAGATGTTCATCTCATCTCCAACCATATTGTAAAGAGACTGCACTGAACATGCCTGACAGCAGGCATTTCATTTCACTCATCCGTAACTATGCTTCGGTGTGGAGTGGGATCACGGTGGAGCAGTATTCCATCAAGTTTACCTTGTCTGGAAACCAGAGACCCTTCTTTCTTATTGCTACTGAGAGAGCGCATACTGTCTACAATCCATCATTCCACCCCTGACATTTGCTTTTGTCATGACTAATGCCAAGCATCGTGTTCAGTGTCATGTGAGGGAGAGAAATTTAAGAACACATTTGCTTATAGGAAGTCCAGAAGAACAAGAACCTGGTGGCTTCTCACCCGGCTTATAGTCCTTTTGTGAATCGCTGCAGATCCTAAAGTTCCAACATCTTAACAGGATTGACACATTCATACAAAACCTCTGGTCTACCTTTCTGTTCTTAGTACTTCCCCCTCTCTATGTATTGCCCGATAACAAATTATTCCCAAACAGAAGTGCCTTAACTCAATATGACATTCATTACCTCTCTCAGTTTCTGTGAGTCAGGAAATAAGGAAGAGCTCAGCAAAGCAGTTCTAGTCTGCCACACAATTACAGTCAAGATCTCATCTCATTGAGTGTGGTAGGCCCATGCCTGTAATCTTCTTCTGTACTTGGCCTTTTTGCCCAAGGCTACTGATGTTATGGGACTGAGTTAGACATTAGCTGGAGGTCAAGTTATAGATCCTTCAGGGGTCCACGATCTTGTGATTACTCCCCTTTGTTGTCTGCCTGATTTTTCTTCTCTCCTGTGGTTGGGGTATAGAAGTCACAAGAAAGCATTACTATGTGAGCACTAATTCAGCTCTTGATTTTGAAGGAATGTGGCTTTTAAGTAACCCAATCAGCATCCACGAGTGTGATCTAGTGGTAGAGTACCTGCTTAGCAGACACAAAACCCTGGGTTCCATTCTTCAGTACCACATACACAGAAAAAGCCAGAAATGCTGCTGTGGTTCAGGTGGTAGAGCATTAGCCTTGAGAAAGCCCAAGGGTAGTGTCAAGGTCTTGAATTCAAGCCCCAAGACTACCCCCCCCCCAAAATAACCCAATGTGTGGAGCTTCAGGAAAGAAATTCAAGAAAGAAGGGAAATTACAATCATGAAGGGAGAGAGAATAAAAGAAAGACATAGGCCCTGGAAAGTGTACTACCCACATAAATGATTTATCTCTAAAGGATCTTTAGATTATCTTTTGGCACAGAAAAGAAAGGGTCAACCTCTACTCTGTCTGGAAGGGATTTGTGATCAACCACAGGGATACAGTGTTATTAAAGGCTTGGATCCTCTTAAACAGGATCCTCCCCTCTTTTTGTAGAAAACTCAGTGGATAGGTGTGGGACACATCACTCTCCTATTTGCCCTTTCACTTTCTCCTTTACAAAATGAAGGGTGGCCTAAATGAGTAGGAATATTCCTTATAGATGCAATGTTCCTTTGTGATATGTTTTATGGCCTCCAAAGGCCCAAAATTTATATCTGCAGAGTCAAACACTTAGACCTGTTTCAATTCATAAGATGGAGTCAGTGAGTAATTTCTTCTGCTAGCATAATGGCCTTTCAATAGGGTCAAACTCACAGCACTCTTTTCCTTCCTTGTGGGCCATTCCAAAACACCCTAGGATATAAAAGAAGGAAAGGTCCTACATAGAAATCTAATTTTACTCCCATTTAAAATGCAATAGAAACAGAATTCAGAGGCAGGGCAGAGAAAAATCTAACCCAGTTACTGACAAATGTAAGCCAGTTCACCCACTCTACCCGAGCTCAACACTGGCATGGAGTAACTTCTGTCTGTATTTTCTACTCCCTCATTCTTTCTTCTCTTTCAATTTGTATTTGTTTCTTCTTCCTTATTTCTTCCTTTCTTACTTATTTTTTCCTTCCTTCCTTCCTTCCTTTTTTCTTCCTTCCTTTACTCCACCCTTTTTTTCTTCTCTTTACTTATTTTCTTTTCCTTTTCTTTTTGCTATTTTAGAAGAGAGATCATGAATGCAATGGAAAAAAAGTAGATATATGATGCTGCCTCACCCAGAAAAAAATTGGGCAAATGACAGCATGTCGGTATTTATGATGCATGGAACATTCTATTACTGAAAAGGTAGTCAATTTACTAAGGCTTTAAAACTTCCTTGAGATGATAACTATCTCTGGATCCAGAGTAAATGGAATTCAGTGAAATGAATTTGACTTTGAGACTACAGTGCTAGTTGGACATGTGACAGCAAAATAAATAAATAAATAAAATAATAGGGGATACGTGGCTTTCTTATTAAATGGCTTTCCTGGGCACATTCTTTCATCTCTAGTCTCAGTTTTCTTCTTAAGAACATGTAAAAACTCTTTATAACAATCTTCAAATTGAATACTAAGTTTGTTGATGATGATGTTCCTGGTAGATTCTGTCATCCTCTTTGGGATTATGAAAATTGTTTTCATGATGTTAAATTTTCTAGCTAAGCAAACACTGGTGGGAACATGTAATGGAGGAGAAAAATACTGATCCAAGTGCTTTGGTATTAAGCACATAATAGCCACAAATTGATTTGCATTTCTCTTTCTGAGGAAAGAATTTTGGAAGGAGCAGGTAAAAGTAAGCCTAGTTAGATCCATCATTCTTTCATTTTTCCAGGAAAATCAAAATAAAAGAGCCACTAAGCTTCTATAAAATGTCTTTGGTTCCCCCAATAGAGTGCAGACAGTATAAGATCCAGACAGAAGATAGCAGATGTATAAGGGAATTACCACGAAAGAGGGAAAAGAATTCTGCCTAGACAGTCAATATAGCCAGTCTGACTTCATTTTATTCTATTTTATGTTAAGTGCTATGTCATATCAGTGCTATGTCAAACAAACGCAGAAAAATTCTGAATCCCTCCTACCTTATAAGCATTTTGATATCTTTTTTCTTCTCTAGGTTACACTTGAATTAAAAATAAGATATGGGGCCGGGAGTTTGGCATAGTGGTAGAGTGCTTGCCTAGCACACAACAAGAACAGGATTCAATTCCTCAGTACCACATACATAGAAAAAGCCAGAAGTGGTGCTATTGCTCAAGTGGTAGAGCTCTAGCCTTGAGGAAAGCCCAAGGACCATGCTCAGGCCCTGTGTTCAAGCCCCAGAACAGGCAAAAAAAAACTGGCATAGAAAAAACAAGATATGGGTTTGAATTAGTACTTCTCTAATCTCAGGATAGGTATTTAGATGATGTACTCCCTAATAAAGTTTACTTCTTGGATAAAAATTCAAAAATCCAGATTCTCTGGTCCTAGGGTAAATAGGAGGTGTACATTCAATGAAGGAAGATAATATAAAAACTAAAAAGGCAGGAAAAAAATCTTAGTAAAATAAGCATCGTAATATACAGAATCACAACATAGTATGGGAAATGAGAAAAGACAAGTTAGAAAGGTTAGAAAGGTAAATTTCTGGCAAAAGGCATTGTGAAACCTAAAAATGTACAGGTGTTAGCCAGAGAAGTACTCAAACCATTGAGTAGGGAATAGAAGAAGGAGGGAAAAATTCAGTCAGACTGGAACAGTTTCTCATGAGTTGGAATGGAGTATATATAAAATGGGTTCTGTGGGAATTCAGTGAAAGACAAGACTAGCAGTATGTGGATATCAATCAAATCACAAACAACCAAATGGATGAATTTGCTCTTCCAGCCCAGGAAACCACTGAGAGTTTCAATATGTAAGGAAACGTGAAGGTCTTTAATCAGAACTTTTATAAAGAGCATTAAAATATCTTGGTAAAAAATGGGCTAAATAATACCAAATTCAATAGAGAGGTCAATGAGAAGGCTGGAAATATACATACAGAAAGACAATATTAGTTTAGAATAAGATACTGCAAGAGATGCAATTGCAATTGTGAAGCATCTATAAATGGTGATACCAGACTGGACTGGAGGCTGAACAGAAGAAAAGTTTATGTTGAGTACCACTAAATGGATAACAACCTCTCCACTAAACAAGACACGAAGAACTGGAAGGAATGGTACAAGGTGATAAACTCAGCTTTAGAACTTGGGGAGATCGTAGAAATGAAATCAATTAGGTAAGAAGATATGGCTTACAGCAAAAATCAAAGCAACACAAAATAAAAAATAGCCAAAGGAAAATATTTGAGGAATTGTTAGCTCATACCTGTTTTTAACTGCTCAGCTTTAGTAAAACAGTAATTATAAATTTTATAAAACACAAGTTCAGCATGCATGAAGTAGTTAACTTAGAGGTTAGAGGTACTTTGGTATACTTTGAGGGACGGTACCACTTCAAGGTGTTTGTTGTTAACTGTTCATCCCAGGAGGGGAAGCATAATTTGATTAGATTCATTTTCATCCTTCAGCCAACAGTGATCCTTGGCTTAAAGAAACTCTTGGAACTTAGGGCTAGCAAATGGAGTAAGAGAAAAAGAAATGATTTAAAGAGGAATGGGGAGACACAGAGAGAGGTGGAGGGGGGGAATGGAAAAGAAGACAAAGATGAGACCGTTTGAATAGGAAGAGATGGAATTACTGAATAACCAAGCATTTGCTGAGTACCTTCATGGGTATGTTACTTGCTTCACCATCAAATGGATCCTAATAAATGGAAAGGACATTGCTGTTCCCATAGATTTGCCTCCCGCTCCTCACTTCAAGAAAGCCTCACTCATCTAGCTTGGTTCCATATGGCCTCTTGTTTTCCTTTTCAGTTGCTAGGTTCAGGACTCTTCTGGAATTCGCTTGGGGAGAATAATCATAACCCCAATACCACTGCCACTTTCAAATGGAGTGAGACTGCTCAATAAACACCTTACCTCTGCCTGCTCATAACAGTCTGATGAGAAGGAGGGGTGACTCAGCCACAGACCAAGAGGTGAATAAGTATTGCCAGCCCCACTCAATTACGGGGCCAGCGGGAAAGGCAGAGTCTGCAAAAGTCAAAACAGATTTTTGAAACCGTTTTTCTTCCAGCCTCTGAAAAAGCTGCTCCTTCAATTCCCTGATTGTTGATGACTTTGGCTTCTGAGACAGGGACTTTCTCTGGCAGCCCACAGCTTTGACAATCTTTCCCCCCCCCTCCCCAAATGTCAGTTGCTTGGACTGCTCCTAGCGGTAAAGTATCCAAAAGGACAAAACACCCAAGCCTCAGAATCTTTGCTGAATTCTGGATTTCCAAATCTCCAGTATCCTTTGGAGACACGGAGCTGCAAATATGAGTTGTTAGAACTCCTGGGTGTTCAGGGAGCTGGAGCGCCTTGTATGCTGCGTTGGTGTGATTCATTACAATCGGCCAACCAGGCTTTATGGGACCCCCTGATTCAACAGATATGATGGACTTAACCTGCCCATCTAGAACAAAAGAACCAACTCAGATCCCAGTACCTTTCACTAGGCGACCAGAAAAGGAGGATGGATTTACGACAGGATAGAACATTACCATCCCAAACACTCACCAATTCAAAGTATCACATCAGAGGAGGGACGTGGTAGGCAGAAAATGTGATTGATAGGGCCACTTGTTCTGGGCCATAGTTCTGATCCTTGACCTGACCCCTTCTGTCTGTATGATCCCTGTCAGGTGATGTCTTTGCATTGAAACCTAGCAACTCTCACAGGCTCACCAGGAGGAGCCTGTGCCCTGTTGCATGTTAAACCCATGGCAACACCCTTGCCATTGTATCATTAACTTCCTCTCTGCTACAGCCATTTCACAATGCAGGAAAGAGTTAGGTTTACCCCAAGGCTGTGTGTCCAGTATCCTTATTGGAAGTGGACAGTTCCTGACCTAGGTTTGCAGGGATCATCGTTCTGTGATTTATTTGTGCTGTTACCAAATATACACCTCCTCTTTCACCTGAAGCACCAAGAGACACTACAAAGTGTCTCTTTCCTGGGATCCCAAAACATCCTTTCCTTATCCTAGCCATGACCCATCTCACTTGGTATACCAGTGTACTACTAGTTTTTTAATTCTAAGGAAGTACACAGCTAATCTTCATTCACTTAAGTTGACTCATCTGAAGAACATTTTTTTTCTATAATCATAGAAATAACTATTTTGTGCTGCCCATCAGTAGCCACAGAGCTTCTTGATTCAAGTAATGGAGTCAGCATGTGACAGAATGGAAGCAAAACCACAGAGGCATCTCTCTCTAAAACCAGATGGACTGCCACAGAAAGACTAAATGGCAAACAGTTGTAAGAAACATAGGTTTCTGAGTATTTATTAAATGAATAAACACTGTATTAGGAATAGAGAAACAAGAATGAGTTCCCAAAAAGCTCACAGCAGAGTGAATATAATTACTTAAGATAATATTCATCCTCATATTCAACACACCTTGTCTGAGTCTGATATTTGATATCAGATTATGTATCCATCATGAAAGATTTGCGTGACTTGAGGGAGAATTAAGTTCTGGAAGAATTCAAGGTGAGTCATAGTAGTTCTGTATTTGTGTACTTAAATTTTATGTAATAAACATATATTTGCTTTTATTAGGTGAGCACAAGTGAGCAGGAGGAAAGAAGAAGTTGTGAAACATTGTGTATTTTCCTCTGGTTAGACGCCTCCTTTTTCATCAGTTCATCATCTTTATTTTTTTGAGGCAAGAAAGCAGTAAAAGTAATAATATAGGATTTCAGAAGAAAAAAAGAGGATGTATCTCTGTCTGGAGAACCATTGTAATGCTACTTTGAGGTTTTTGTTGGTAACTTTAAAAAATTCCATGGCATAGAAATTCCCAAGATGTCTCAAATTTCCAAAGGATATGAGCAGGTGTTTCCAGGGCAGAAAATATAGAAGAGTGGAGAGAAGACAGAGCTAAAGACAAAAGCAAATGTATTTTTGTCTTGTTTTGTTTCTGATATGTTTCATTTACTTTCAGAGCACCCCTGAATCTTCAAAAAGGGCCTTCTTGAGTTCTTGAGAGTTAGAAATGGGAATGTAAAAAAAAAATAGGTACTTCTCAAAACTGTTTCCACGAAGACAGATTAATAAATATTGTCCTTTTGGACTCTAAATGTATTTCTTTTCATAATCTTTGTGTTTGTGTATGTGTGTGCATGTGTGTGTTTGTGTGTGTGCAAGTGAGTGTGTGGAGGGGATGTGCATGCACTTGCGTGCACAAGCCCCCAAGCCAGTACTGAGGAAAGTACTGGGAAGTACTGGGATTTGAAATTATGGACTGTCCTTGACCTTTTTTTTGTTTATGGCTAGTATCATAGTCCCACTTCTGGTTTTTGCTAGTTAATTGGAAGTAAGAGTCTCAGAGACTTTCTTGCTCAGAATGGCTTTAAACCACAATCCTCACATCTCAACCTCCTGAGTAGCTAGGATTACAGGCATGAGTCACTGGCACCTGGCTTAAATTTTACTATCTTTAAGAAGTTGGACAAGACGTTTGCAATTCAATATGTCACTACGAGTACAATGTGAATTGATCAATGTCACCCCTCTCATCATCCACCTCCCCATTTCTCCCGACTGCATTCTCCCATCCTTCCTTCCTTCATCTGTCCATTTTTCTCCCCTCGACCTTACCCTATCCTGACACCTCAAATTCCTGCTTCCCAGTCTTCATTCTGTTAGACTATAAATTCATTATTTATAGAAGTTATGCCATTAAATCCTCCTTTTTATATACCATACTTTAGTTAATACATTTGTGTACATACAACCCTGTGTGTGTATATATATATATGCATATATATTAGATCTCACATCCACATATGAAAGAAACATGTGACCTGCATCTCCCTGAGCTTGACTTACTTAACGTAATCTTTCCCAAATGCATTCATTTCTCTGAAAATGATATAGCATCATTGTTCTTGCTGGACAAGTGAAATACAGGACAGGGATAATTATTTAGATTAGATGGAGTAGGGATGAGAAAAAGGGGGCGTTTATGGAATGTACTTTCACAATGTGGCCATCAAAACCAGGTCAGCTCTAACTGAACACTGCCTCATCTCTGGACAGCCACCACAGAAACCATTTGGTATACAACAGAAGACAGCTCTGTCTCATTTGCTGATAGCAAACCTTATTCTGAGTTTTGATTCATGAACTTGGGCATAACCTTCTCAGTTCCCACCACATTGTCACAATGGAGACAGTCCTAGACATAACATCACATTGAAAAATCTACAGAGTCCTCAGTTTCAAACCAATGGGGAGATACGGATGGAACTAGAAATGTAGGGTAATGTTGAATGGAAATAGTCATGCACCTTGTGGAAGTGTGGGTAGTTTATGTGGGCTATTTCATGAAAATAATCTGTTACCACCAAGACACATTGCAGGTCAGGAAAGGAGGGCAATATTATATAACATTATTAAGACTCTTTTCTTTCTATTTCATAAGATGGGGCACCATCTCCTGACCCACCAGAGCAGTACAATTTAAAGAACCCTGCTGAGACTGAAGGCTCAGCATTCATCTTCAGTAATTAATACATGCCCTGGAGGATGCTTGGGATTGGAAATGGGAGGGAGTGGGGAATTTTTTTTCCTGTTGATTGAAGGCCTTTTTTATCTCAAGCTATTCTGAACGTCATAGAGAGTTAATGAAGACATGTTGTATACTCACTGCAAATGCAATAAAGGAGAAAGCACAACTACTGTCTGAGTGGATGAATCCTCACTTACACTGGGAGGTTACAGAGAAAGAAAGGCGAGCTAAGTGAGGTGATAGATGGTAAAACACCAGCTATAAAGGCAGAAAGGATTGGGAGCTGGGTCGCTTGTTTTCATTTCTCCCAATTTCTCAGACTTCTTTTCTTTGCCAACTCCCCCTTCCCTCACCAGCTAAGTCTAGAGACTAGATAAAAGGTGCTACATCCCCTCTAGATTTGGATAATAAAACTCTCAAAATGCAGTCTTAGTATTTTTCTTACTCCTCCCTAGCAAGATTGCTATGGAGAACAACAATAAACAACAAAAGCAATTTCCATTCTATCAGTAACTCTTCTGCTCAAGAAACAGTTTCAAACAACAGATGTGAAGTTATTTGGGTTAGTGGTCATTCACAATGCTAACAATATTCAACTGGGATCAATCTTCCTAAGTTGGAATAAACCAGATGAGCTAATACCTGAACCCCCCTTTCCCCCACTCATCTTTTATGTATATAATACATTTGAGAAATGCTTCAATGGTTGTCCCCACAAGGCTGGGCAGGGCACTGTTTCTTTCATAAGGCATCAATTTGGATGAATTCCAAAGAGGTGAATGAGGAGGTCAGAAAAGTGTGCAAAATGATTTGCATTCTCCAGGGACAGTTTTCCAGCATCAATCTGAGCAATTATGGCTCTCTTTTCCTTAAAGGAAGAAACAAAAGAGAAAGAAAAATAAAATAAAGCGAACCCCGGAGTACTTCCTATAGTGTGGCTATAAACTGAATTTTCTCTTCAGAGGAGCAAAGTGATCTCCACTTCTAGGGAATTTTTAGATCCACTCCTGCTCTTCTAGAAAGGATCTGGTGTGCCTCAGATTAGAGTAGATGGAGTCATTAAAAGTGATAGTTCAATGTCAAATTCAAAGCAGTCTCCAAACAGCACCACAATCACATCACAAGGTAATTCTCCCCAGAATAGAAAGGGGTTAGATGCATCCTTATAAATTAGCGCTTTGGGGCACTCGTTTTAAGAGTCATAAAACTGATGCAACCTTGGTCCTCCCTAATCCAAGGTACTCACTCTCTGAGCCTTAGTTCCATCATTTGTTAAGGGGTGGTAATGATGATAACAAGACTGTGATCATTGACAGATAAATGAAGCAATAAATTCACACACACACACACACACATACACACACACACACACACACACACACACACACACACACACACACACACACCACAGACACACAGACATTATTCAACCTTAAAAAAACTAAAATCTTGTCATGAATAAAACATAATGGGCAATGTCATTGTGGTAGAGCACTAGCCTTGAACTGAAAAGCTTAGAGAAAACACCCAGGCCCAGCGTTAAAGCCCCACACCCAATAAAGACAAATATGATACTATAATAGAATTCATCCTAAAAACACTGGTTCTTCAAAATATCAAATGTGATCTCCTGAGGAGTTAACTCTACCACAAAAAATAAGACAAGTTCTATTTGAGCTTCTACATTGAGAAGGAGGAAGTCAGACGAAGTAAAATGATGATGCTGCCTACTGCACAGTACAATTATGAGAAAAATATCAGTCCTGTCCCAATTCCAGGACATTCCACAAAATACTCATCAAAACTATCAAAATGATGAGAAAACGTCTCAGAAAAGTCTGAATATCTGATATAATCAGGAGAAATTTAAGCAGGTATGATGATTAGATGGAGTGTGATATCTTAGATGCATTTCTAGAAGAGAGAAAAAGTAAAAATTAAGGCAAATTCGAGTGAAGAGAGGATTTTAGTTAATAATATAACTCTAAGATGTTAATAATAGGAGAGATAGACAAGGGTATACAGGAATTCAGTGTTCTATACTCCCTTTTTGTCTGAAAACCTACACTGGTTCTAAAAAAGTTCTCTGATTTTTTCTTAAGACACTATTGCCATTCAATGGGAAAATGGAAGCCCCAAAAGAAAATTTGGTACATGAATAACTCTCCCCTTGTCCTTTAAGGCACTGTTGTAGTTTGTCATCTCTGGAAACCAATGTAAATTCATGTTAATTTGTGTTCTCCCTTGATACAGAAAATGCTTCAGATTGCTTATACAGTTCAAACTTGAGAAACTATGATAGGATGGAACTTGGGTGGAAGCACAATTAGACCTGAGCTGGATAGTCAAATTTTGGAGCCTGGCAAATCTGTGTTTGTACATTGATTCTTAGCAACTTCAGTCAACCTTTCTAGTGCTCTCTTCACTCATGATTTATTAACATTTAATAACTCATCTAGACACCATATGCAATGTCTTCTATCCTTAACAAGTACTTAGCTAGTCTATCATGGTTTTTAATTTGAACTAGTGGCATTTCAGTGGCCTAATATCTCAGGAATGTTTTGGAACTCATCTGAGGGATCAAAATGGAAGAATATGTTAGTTTAGCCAGAGAAGTACCTGGAATGTTTGAGTTCCTCAAAATGTCTTCAGAAAAGAATATGTTTTTTTACTGCATTAAATGATTCATCCATTTTAAAATAAAAGTCTTCATTTTATAGGCCAGAAAACTGAGGCCACAAATAAAAGAAATTTCCTAGTTACCACATAGGACATTGCGGGGGGAAATTATATATGTATATATGTAAATATATATGGGTGTGTATATATATGTGTGTATATATATATATTTCTGTGTTTGTGTGTGTGTGGGGGGGGGGATGCTAGTACTTGGGCTTGGACTCAGGAACTGGGAGATATCCCTTATCATTTTTGGTCAAGGTTAGAACTCTACCATTTAGCTAAATAAAATTCCACTTATACTTATGGCTTTTTGATGGTTAACTGAAGATAAGAGTCATACAGACATTCCTGTAGGGACTAGCTTTGAATCTCAATCCTCAGATCTTAGCCTTCTAAATAACTTGGACTACTATGACTTAGTTATATCATCCCAAATATATGTATTTTTCCTTAAAAATATATTTTCTATATACTTTCAAAAATAGAATGGGGTGCAATTTAATATTCCAATACTATGGATTAAAGATTATTTATTTATTTAGCCAGCCCTGGAGCTTGACCTCAGGGCCTGAGCACTGTCCTCGGACTTTCTCAAGGCTAGAGCTCTACCATTTGAGCCTCAGCACAATTTCTATCTTTTTTCTATGTATGTGGTACCAAGGAATCAAACCCGGGTCTTTGTGCATGCTAGGCAAGCACTCTACCACTAGACCAAACTCCCAGCCCACATTAAAGATTTTTTAAGCATCGGATTACTGATTGATTTGTGGATCTGAATTAATCAAAATAAGATTCCTTTAATGACAGACACTTGCAATAAACTTGAAGTAATAAACATTCTCTAGGTTCGCTTTGATTCCCTTTAGTGCTAGCAAAAATTAATGTGATAGTTAAGAGAATAAACTGGAAACAGACAGGTAAGGATTCAATCCTAACTTCTTCACTCACTAGCTAAGTGATCTTATTCCAGTTAGAAAAAAATAAATAAATCATACATACACATATATATATATAGAGAGAGAGAGAGAAAGAGAGAGAGAGATCCATCTGCAGTCATCTTGAAAGATTATGATACAAAATTTACAAGGTTTGTGGGTATTTAAATGTGAAAGAGTATATGAAATTTACAATGAAGACATTGGCATTCAATAGACACAAATAGAACTGTAGTCATCACTACAACACTTCTTTAGTCACTGGGTTCTACTCTTGGGAAATTGTATATTCTGGTTCCTTGGGTGGTATTCAGGTAAACAATTAGCAATGTTGCATCCTTCTGACTGTTAGATGTGGCTCTATTACCATCACATTTGTTATATATTCATCAGAAGATTGGGTCAATACATTCTTTCCTTAGCTTGAGGTATCTCATGCACCAGATTTTTTTTTCTATTGCTTAGGACGTAATCTTGCTTGAAGTAATTCTAATCTAGTATGAGAATTACAGACAAATGCCTCATATCTAAAATATATCAACAGCTAAAAAAATTGAATCACTCCAAAACTAATCTCCAAAGAAACAACCATCCATCCCCTAAAAAGATGGGCCAAAGACTTAAAGAGAGTCTTCTCTGAAGAAGAAATAAAAATGGCCTATAAACACATGAAGAAATGCTTGACATCTCTGGCCATAAAAGAAATGCAAATCAAAACAACTCTAAGATTCTACCTCACTCCAGTTAGAATGGCCAGGATCAAGAAAACTAATAACAACAGATGTTGGAGAGGATGTGGCCAGGAGGGATCACTACTACACTTTTGGTGGGAGTGTAAACTCGTTCAACCACTATGGAAAACAGCTTGGTGGTTCCTCAAAAGACTAAACATAGAGCTCTCCTATGACCCAGCAATTCCACTACTTGGCATTTACCAATCATCCAGAAATGAGGACATACTAAATCCACTATCACAATGATGTTCATTGTAGCACTATTCACCATAGCAAAGATATGGAACCAACCTAGATGTCCCTCAGTTGATGAGTGGATCAACAAGATGTGGTATTTATGCACAATGAAATTCTATGCTGCTGTCAGAAAGAATGACATCTCCCCAGTTGTAAGGAAATGGAAAGACTTAGAAAAAAATCCTATTAAGTGAAGTAATCCAGACTCAAAGGAACATAGGCTCAATGGTTTCCCTCATTTGTCATAATCAGTAGAAACCTTGGGCCCTCCTAGCAGAGATTTACAATAGAGCAAAACCTAGATACATATAGGATGACACTAAATGAAAGAACCTCCAGGACATAGAAACAAAAGCCATATAATGAATGATTGTGATCCTTATTGTATTATGTTATCTGTCATCTCTTTTGCTGTACCTTGGTTATCTCATATTGTTACAGTATTTTACCTTATTATCTGATGTATTATATATATATATGCTTATTTAGTTTTTTGAAATAGAATAGGGAAGCAGAGGAAACAAGTTGAGGGGTGGGGGAGGACGGAGGGAAATAGGGACCAAGACATGAGGAAAGGTATGAATGTTTGTGAAGTAATGCACCTCTTTCTGGTGAATTTAATGTAACCTTTCTATTAATTACAATAAAAATATATTAAAAATAAAGATAAAAAAATAAAAATGTCATCATAAAAAAGTAACTGGAACTTTTATATAATTTATTTTCTAGAGACAGGACTTATCCAGGACTCAAACTATCTAAAAAAATCTCTTTGGATTTTTTTTTCCGTTGCTCAATTCTGTTCTCCTCCATGGTGATTTTATTTCCTGATTCCCCATGGTGGCAGAATGATCACCAACAACTCTGGAGCTAAATGTCAACGATATCATCAATCAACAAGTAGCAAAAAAATAAAAAAATAAAAAAAATAAAAACCCAACAGCAACAACAACAGCAAAAAATCAAACCAAAACAACCATATAAAAAAGAAAGAAAGGAAGAAAAATAGGAAAAGAAAAGAAGAAAAAGTTTTGTTTTTTTTTAAAGCAAGTAGTAGAATGGCAGTCTGGGAAACAACCCTGTGTTCAAACCTCAATAACACCAACAGCAGCAATACAAGATTCAACTTAATTTTAAAGTCTAGTAAGTGAGAAACCCACACATATTTTTGCTACATATTTGCAATGCTGAAACCCAAGTGTCAACCAGCTGGTGATCTCGCCTGCTGCTCAGTCCTCTTCTAAAATCCTACAATTGTTGATGGAATTCCCTTGTATGTTTCAGAGATACCTCAGGTTTTGGCCATATGATCTCTTCTCTGAGAACAGGACAGGGGGTCTTTACTCCAGAGCATAGGCAGAAAGGGTCCTACTAACATTTTATCTTCTTTGAAAGGCTATTCAGATTTAACCAGCTTAATTATGAGAAGAGTATTCAGTAATACTCCATTGTGTCTGTGTCTACTAGGCAAGGAATATAGACCATGAAGCAGAAATCTTAGGGGCTATCTTAGAATTCTAGTTACCACAGATTCCCCAAAAGAAAAGAAGAGCCGGCTGAGCAGAGGGCTTTGAATACTGGGCAGCCACCAAAAATCAAAATCCCCTAATTCCCTTTGGAAAAACAAAAAGAACTGGGATTAGCCTAGATCATCTCTAATATCCCTTCCAATTCAAAATGTGCTTAATTTTGTGAAATCAAATATAGAATCTAAGCATTTCCAGTGTACTTTGGGAACTGGCTGTTACTATGTTTGAGAAAATAGGGAAAAGTCTTAAGGAATATCACCCTCTTCAGCAATTTTTGCAATTTTCCTCCTTTGAGGGGGAAATCTCTTACTCACCTCATTAATATTTTCTGACTTGCTGTTGACAGGCCATTTTTTTATAAGACTAGCAGGACATAGTCTAGTCCAGGACTCAAAGGACTTGAAGGAGCCTTCCTTAAATATGGCCTTAACCCAGCAAGCAAGTCACCTTCCCCAAAATCTTGGAGCTGGAGCTATGGTTTATCTCTGGCCTCTTGTTTTTGGCAATGGTTGAAGAGGATGTGGTTAGTATCACAAAGGCATTACTCAGAGTGAGCTTGGTTACAAGGCAAGAAATCAGACTGAGATCCATTCCTGCAAAGCCCCATTTCAGTCTTCAATAGTTTCCCAACAGACTTGAGGACCTTGGCCTTGGTCAAGAGCTAACTAGCATTGACCTTCCCCTGTGAGTAAATACAAGAGAACACATAGTGAGCAAGCAATCTCTTCCTAGGGAACAAGCTCATGTTAATGTTTCAGATAATTAAATATCTACTGTGGATCAAAGAGTGCTTATAAACCTTCCATATTTGCACACACACACACACACACACACACACACACACACACACACACACAACTACAATGGCCGTTCTCCTAGAAGAACTCATGCACTAGTATAATCCAAGACAAAGAAATTTAGGAAAGTTTTCCTGCAGACGGTAGTAAATGAACTGAGTTTTTAACAAATCAGTAGATGACAGCAATGTGAAGGATAAAGGTCAGAAGAACAGTGTAGAAAACGAGCCTGGTGTGTAAAGGAGCTCTGTACATACAGAAGAAAATAGCTATGGGTTGAAGTTTCAGGGGTGTGGACTGGATTAGGGTGGTGGCAAGTTAGATGGAAAGAACTGTACTACGAACTGGTATGGACAGATCTCTGTGAAGAAGGTCATAGAGGTCTTTCATGAGACTGAGAAGAGCCTGGGCTATTTCCTGTGAACAATATATAAATAATTTGGAAGATAATGGAGCTGAGAAGAGTCAAATGAGACATGTTCACTGTGAATTCCTCTCTCTTAGGCGGACAAAACTTATCTAAGTGAATTCTAGTGATGATAGAAAAGAGAAATATTGGAAATATTTCATATATAACGGCTTCAAAATTCAGAATAGATCACCTATGGTATCTAATTTAGACCCCATCCATAAGGATAAGACTCAAGTCCCTCCCCCTCATCTCTCCTTTTTCCTTCCTTCTTTCCATTATTCCTTTCTTTTTACCTTTCTTCATTTTCTTCTCCTTTATTCTTCTGTCTCACTCTATGTCTCTATTTTTTCCCTCCCTCTTTTGTCTGCTTTGTAAATCATACTGAAATTTGAACATTTATTACACATGTATTAGGACCAAGTCATGTTCAAATGCTTGATTACAAATAATCACATTTTACCTCCCAATAAACAACTTTATAAGAAAATAAATCATGAAAGAAACTTCCTGAAGAGAAAGTCTACTTACCTAAGGCTAGCTAGTAGTGGAAGTGGACGTAATTTTTATTTGTTTCAGAGTGCAAGACCTTGCTTGAGTCCTACACCACTGAAACTTAGGATTTTTTAAATCGTAAGATACACATTTGGAGTTGTTTCCAGGAGAAACATAGTGAGATAAAGATGACAACTTTATAATGACTACTAACATCTGTCATTAACACGAGTAGTTAATTTCAGAGATCTCCAGGCCAATGTTACCTGGGTTAAAATGACAATAGTGACAATCCCTTAAACATCAGAGACCATGATTAAACTGTTTTGAAGGATGTGAAGCAAGTATTTAAGTCTCTAGGTAATTACAACCTATAGGCCAGACCAAGAATCATGAAACGAATTCTCCATACGAGCAGCAAATGAACTTGGTTGCACTGTGTTCCTGACCCTGTCTCCCTTCTCCTGCCTCCAATTTGCTAACTCTCACTTGCACATGAGAGCGTCTTTCCCAGCATGACCCTCTCCACCTCCTGCAGTCTTCCCCACTGCTGGTGGTCCTTGGTTCTTGGCACTCATACAGGTGCTACCTAATCGCCTGCTTATTTGTTGAGTGGATGTCCCAGCAGATGTTCCCATGTGCGGATTTGGAGGCCAACATCTGTATACAAACAGCCGATTGCATCACTGTTCTGCTTTTGATGTGGGCCTGATAGGGTACTACCCAAACCAGGATGATCTTTCAAAACTGACCTGAAGTCGAGCTTTCTGATCTCTACTTTTTAACCTTCTGCATTTTTATTTCAATCACCTTTCGTGGTCTTCTAAAAGAACTTCTTGTATTTTCTCTCTGTGTATGTTTATGTTGTCATTATTGGTGTCGCTGGTGCTTTTAAAATTCAGGATGACAGTACATGATAGAAGTAGCCACAAATTTCTAATATAAATATGGTAAAAAAAAAAAAAAAAAGAAACCCAGAGAAAAGACAGAACTTTGGCAGGATTGGGATAGCCTTTTAAGGGAGAGCTGAGCGTTAGTTGTATCTTCTATCTTTGTTATTGGATGGCAACTTTCGGGTTCTCTCAGAATGATTCATGGGTTCTATGGTGGGTCTACAAGTTAGTCAGGTAGCCTTTCACAAAAAGCCTGTATTTCAGCTCCCAAGAAATGTTCGTCTATGTCTCTCAGCATCATTGATGATAATGTCTGACAGGCTCATCAAGTGAATGAGCATATTTATATGATAGTCCAAGGTTTGAATTCCTGTCATAGCTAGACTATGTTTCCTAGGTCAATTATTTCAATCTTTGAGTTCACATTTTCTCATTTTAAAAAAGGAGAAATAGACATAATTTTAATTTTACATGACTATAATAATAGCAGTGTTTATTACACTTGACATATAGAAAACAAAGATAATGGCAATCATAAGGGATAATGGTAAGATGTGAGGTAAGAAAAAAAAGAAAACTATTTTCTAACATGTGCTAAAATCTTTGTATGCACAATCAAGATGTCTGATTTTGACTCCGTTCGAAAAATAGCTCTATGATCTTGTATGAGGTATGAGTTCTTTTCCATCTCTACACTCATTTAGAGTTATGTGTTCTCTGCATTTTCTTACACTCTGTGATCTGTATTACAGCAAAGTTCTCCTCTTCATTCCCTGTCAGCCAAGACTTGTTGCAGGAACTCATCTCCTGCAATAGCTCTTTCCCTGTTTTCCGTGTCCTTGTGGCAAGGCCTCTAGCACACTGTTCCAAGTTCCAAGTGTATCTATAAAAAAGCAATCTTGGCCTCTCTAATTCCCTTTCTTTAGATGTGGGAAGAATGACCCAGGCACCCAGCCCTAGATCAACCACAAAGTGTGCTTTGAGATAAGCCACAATCTCCTTCTGAAACGGCAGAGGCCATCAAGTGGAAACATGGACAGCGGTCTTTGCTCCAGCCATGCAAATGGCATTTACTGCAAAGACATATATTTAGCATCTATGACATCAGTATGATTTACCTTGATTAACAGAGCAATTTGCTGTACATTTTTCCAAATGCTGTAATCAATTAGAACTCAAAATAGATTAGAAAACCCTTTATGGTATGGCTACAGTCCAAAAAGACTAATCCATCATGGAATAATATATATATATATATATATATATACACATGTGCATTTCCATCCACACAATGGATAAAGATTGGTGTCTTGGACTAGTTCAGAGTAGCTCATATTTTCTAGTAGACACCAGGCACTTTTTGAAACCAGCCATTGTTATAAATAAATATGGAAAAAGAAGCTTTGTGGATGCAATTTTACTTTGATCTAGCCCCTCAACATCTCTCCATGTATAGGCCCTTCTCTACCACAATCCATCCCCACAGTGATGCATGGAAAATACTCAACTAGTTAAAATAATAACAGAATAAACCCATGTCTTAGGTTGGCACTGGCAGGCATTTAAGATTTTGCTTCATATTTCATTTTTCCTTGCCCTTATTCATGACTTTCACTTTATCTTTTCACATTGCTTAGTGTTCCTTCTATATAATATGTGACACATTTCCATCTAACTCCATATTTGCTTCTTTAGTTCTCTTACCTTGGTAATAAAGAAGACCTTGTGACAGAGATTCAGTACTCATTCTTCAGTCACTGGGTTGCTGTGGAGGATAAACTCTCCACATAGGGTTATAGTAGAAGAAAATATTGGTTGGCAAGAGACTCACATGCCTTTTAATTTTGTTCCAGACTTTCATTTAACTATATGTAAAATTTGGGGTCTCTCAGAATATATGCCTTATTGTACTTATCCATATATATGTTATTGGTTGAACTGATAGGAATTTATGAGAGTATCTTATCAAATGTTTCCTCAAGTTCATCCTACCTGCATCTGGTTTGAAGGAATTTATAATAATTCTTTAATTTTCATATAAAATTCCTGTATATTCCACAAATTAATGTCAAGTTTTACTGGTTTTCAGCAATTATGTTGAAAGAAGAATTTTCACAACTTCCTCAGTACCTCACACATGTGTCTTTGAGCCACTTTTAGTCCTCAACAAATCACACACACACACACACACACACACACACACACACACACCTCAAATGTATTAATCAGCATTGTTCTTCAAAACAACAACAGAGGAAAGCTAGAGACTTGGGCTCTGATCCCAGCTCTATGCCTCAAAGAAAATACAACCACTTGTGGCTTTGATTTATCTTTAAAAAGAGCATTTGAAACCCTTGACTCCATATAATTGTTATGTAGAGCAATAAAAACTGTTCACATGGAGGCACCTTGCAAACTCTGAAGAGAAGCCCACTATAAGGAGATGAGCAGAATCAGCCAAACTCTTAAAGGGATGTGGGATTCTTTGAGGATCTCAAAGAATTCTCCTCCAAAGGCCTGCATTTTGAAGTTCAATGATTTATTCTGCTTTGATAAATTACCAATCACTGTCTCAACTTGACACTTAGTGAACGAACCACAAAATCCTACAACCCACTGCTTAGCTTATCTTGGCAGAAAGGATATTTGAGACCAGTGAATCTATCCATATCTCTCCACTCCGCCTCAGGGCATTTCATAAGGATAAAGTACCTAATACCTGGAGGGAAGAATCTACATTTCCTTTATTTACCAGCATCCTGTGCAGCAGTGTATTCCTTAACATATATATTATCTGTTCAATAAGTGAATTAGCAAGCCAATTTGATAACTTATTCATACTCTTCAATATTTCCCATAGTTCACTTCTACTTTGTGTAGTTAAGTGATTGTTTTTTCAAGGAAAAGAATGCATAAATACTGATCCACTGATTTTGTAGTAGCCACAGAAACAGATATCATTGCACTGTGTTAATAGCATTCATCACAATATGTATGTTTGACTGATCAATCTAAATGTGTACATTTTGTCTCCACATCCACAATTCTGATTTTGTTGAAGAAGTAAGAAACCATGCCACCATGTCTCTTGGAACAGATAGCATGGGGTTGGTTATGCCATAGATGATCAAAAATATGTCTTTATTGTTTGAACCCAAGCAAATTAAAAGAAGTAGTTTCTTGAAGTATGACTTCCAAAGAAGAGACTGAGTAGGAAGTATTTTGTGTGGTCTGATAACATTTATTTATGAGACTAAATGTTTATCTAAGCCTCTAGAAAAATCTCTGGCTTCGTTTTGGTGTCTGTGTACATTTGTGTTATTTTCCATGGTCGCAACAGTCCCATCCTTCTCGGGTCCAGCTGGGCTAGAAAGTAATAAACAGACATAAAATTTGGCTCTCGCCATGACAAGAAGTGGGAGCAACCCAAAGCCTTGAAGAAATTCTTCTCTGAGTAGTGAACACATTAGCAACCAGCTAGTTCAAGTAGGGTTCAAGTAAGCACTCCAACGTTGTGAAAGCTATTTATGACCAGGACAATAAAACTGCTTTACATATTCAGTTGCTGGGCATTTAGGATACTGCTGTTATAGGGTTATTTTTTTTAAAATCCTAGCCTGTTCTTTGACAATATCCAAGAACAGTGAGTTACTTTGACAAGTTGGGTAAGTAATTCAGGATCCAGGCAAATTTTAAGAGCATATGATACAAACCAATGGACTTCCTTCCTTCAGAAAGATAGAATCAAGTGAGTTTAAAACTTACATCTAAAATATCTTAACGTGCCTAAAGGAGACAACCTCACTTTCAAAGGC
This sequence comes from Megascapheus bottae, assembly GCF_031878675.1. Lineage (NCBI taxonomy): Eukaryota > Metazoa > Chordata > Mammalia > Rodentia > Geomyidae > Megascapheus > Megascapheus bottae. The sequence continues at coordinate 74,791,676 of NC_143511.1, read as the reverse complement.
TCCTCATACCTCTTACACAAACAATCCCATGTCCCCATGCAAAGCGTGTAGTAAAACACTACAGTTCTGTCTGCAAGGCCATTCATTTCCCTTTCTTTTTAAAGTTCATGAATTCTAAGTGAAGGAGTTTGTTTGGGAGATAGGTTAAAAGAGGAAAAGGCATGGCGTGTGCCCTCTGAGTACTGAAGTAAATAAGTGTCTATTGCTATGTAGCCAGTTTTCTGCTTGACACAGAAAAGGGACACTTTAATTTCTTACAGGAAAAGGAAGCCACACCCCAAAGTAGACAAGAATGATGGAATTGACAAGACCTCATGGAGGGGACGCTTAAGATAAATCTAAACTTAAGGGTGTGTGCTAGACTATTCAGTTCTAAGTGAGGAAAGTTACACCTGATTTAGTCAGAAGGAAAGCTTGGCCTCCACCAGCTTATGCTGTCTTCCTGTTTATTGAAATCCCATAGACATCTACTGTCTTGGAACTGTTCTTGAAAAGAGTAATAGCAATTGAGTTTCTGTGATCACCAATTAACTGAAGTGCTTTAGATAGTTTCTTATCAAAAAAAGTATATGGTAACTGTTTTCCATCCCATTTTTTGAGGGAATGAAAATTAGAGCTTTCACACACATTTCTGTCACTTGACCAAGGCCTCAGATCTACTTAATTGGCCAGGGATGTGCTAACCAGTTTTCTGTGTTAACTACACCTTTGATTTCTCATGAGGAAAGAGTGATTGAAATGGAAAGGGTCACAGAAAGCATGTAGGGGAACAATACCTTAAAATTGGCTCTGCTGGGCTCTTCTGTATTCTCCATAAATACACTTGTATGAAACCAAAACACCAGTCCTTCTCTCTATGAACCGTTCAATGAGCAAAGGAACATCCAGAAACTCATATAGGTCAATTGCTTTTGTTTTTTTAAATCCTAGCTTGCACTAGATGCTCCTGTTTAACTTCCTCAAACACTGGTGAACAATGGATTATTTCTTCTCTTTTGTATATGCAAAGTCTGTTGTTCTGGATTTGCTACACTCAGTCTCTACCTGTTTTATCTCCCAAATCCATCTTCTTTGCTCTCCCCCCCGTTCAGTGAAGTCACTACAAAGAACCCTAAGCATAAAGTATAATAATCACAGTGGAAAGAAAAGCAAAAGAAGGGAAATAGACAAGGGAAATGATGCTGTGGAAGTAGGAGAAGAAGGGGAAGACAGAGGAAGTAAAATAAGTAACCAGGACATAATCATGTGTCAGGTACTTTTACATGCATTAAATGAACCTCCTGCATCGATCCGATGCTCACTAAGATAAGATGTGGGGTAAACATGCACAGGACATTTTGTGACCTGAGAGCGTTGACCGAGGGACCCAGGAGAATGGATGGGGTTTTCTTCACTGTGTGCACATGCCAGATTGGACACAGAAGGGAAGTCTGCATAAATAGCCTGGAGTACAGTGAAGCTGGTTATTACATAGCAATTTGCTGAAACACCCGTGGCATGACTACATAGGCCCTCTACCCGCAAAGTCCACCTTCTTTGTTTATTAAATTAAATGATGGATAAAAGGTTCAGCCTTGGTCTATCAGCCTAGGGGATTTATTAGTCAAATCACAATTGCCCTCAACTCAGGTTCTGTTTTTATTGTATTCATTACATGTCTTCTGAGCCCTGGTTTTATTGGAAGGAGTTTTGTTTCTCTGCAAGATCCATTAAATCTCTCCACTTTGCTGATAGCTGGCAGCCCAGAAAGAAAATAAGACAAAAGCCTTGAAACTATAACATATTTCCCTGCCTCCCTCCCGCCTTCGTCTCTCTCCTTCCTCCCCCCTCCTCTCCCCTCCCCTTAGAGAACGCCAGAGAAATAAAAATAAAGTCGTAATTAAGAAAAGGACTAAGAATAAATTCCACGCGTTTAACCAGAGTTCCATCTCTGAACCCAGGAGGATTGGTGCATAGCTGTGGTTGTGCGAGAGGAAGCGTGCAGGGAACTCGTGCTGTGCTCTCAACACAAATACAGCTCATACGGAATAGTTTATCACTTAAGCCATCTCTTTAATTCTGCAGAGTAAAGGCAAGACCTCAAAAAAAAAAGCCTCAGATACCAACACCACAGCCACGAGGGTCTCCCATTTCTGGAGTCCTTCTGGCCCAAATAGCTCAGAGCAATTCACAAACATTTATTGATGGAACCCCATGACCCATCCCCTCAAGTGGATACTTTAATATCCCCTTCTGCAGAGGGCAACATAGTAACATGAAGTTCAAGGCTCCTGGCTGCCTGCCATGCAGACAAAACCGAGTAGTGGCTGGATTCTGAAAGGAAAAGGAATCACCAGGTGCACAGTGGATTATTCAAGAAATGTGGTGAAAAGAGCATTGGGCTGTAAATCAGAAGGTCTGGGCTCTCATCCCTGCTCTGTCATTCAATCGCCGGGAGATTTTGGCCAATTCTTTTCCCCTCCTGCCTATACCTCAAGTCTCCCCAAGTACAAAATGAAGAGTGAGTTAAAAGATCTTCAAGTCCCTGTGAGTGTGTGTGTGTGTGAACGAGCACGTGTGCACACGTGCACATGCATGCCTCTGTGCAATAGTAGGGCTTGAACTCAGAGCCTGGGTACTGTCTCTTAGCTTCGTTGCTCCAGGTGGGTGCTCAATTACTAAGAGCCATGTCTTCACTTCCAGCTTTCTGGTGGTTAATTGGAGATAAGAGACTCAAACTTTCTTACTGGGGCCCGTTTGGAACTGTGATCCTCAGATCTCAGCCTCTTGAGTAGCTAGGATTTTACTGTCATAAACCACCAGCAACCCAGCTTATGAAAGTATCTTCTTCCTCTGAAACTGGTGAAGTACTTCATCTCCCACCTTCCCCCATGCCACAGGACAAGGCTATCTCCACATCACATGCCTTCCTGCAGGAAGGACTCCTCTATCTCTTCAAATCCAGCCCTGGATCCACCACTGTCTTCCAGCTGTTGCTGTCTGATTTGTTTCTATCTATAGGAAATGCGTAGTCCTTAGAGCTCTTGATTGTTTACTTTCCCACCTGGAAGGAGGTTAATAAATCTTTTTAAATTAGCAATTGCTGTGTAGTGGAATCCTTGATTTATCTGCCCTCATCTAACCTGCAACTGTACAGACATTGAGGACAGAAGGGAGAGAGTACTCCTTAGTGCTCCTGAAACACAAATCTCAGTCCTTAAACATCTGTAGCTGTTTGCATGTCTGTATGAATGCTAAAATCCTAAGGATAAATGGCCAAGGAGGTGTTTCTTAATGTGCAGGACTAATTCAACCTACTCAAATTCAGTTCAGCAATTATTGATCATCTACTCTTTGCCAACAACTACGCTAGGGTCTGGAATTACAAAGATGTTGAGAAGTCGTTCTTTATGCTGAGGATATCGACCTACATGAAGGAATAAGGCAGGGAGAAAGAAAACTGTGGACATAACAAGATTACTTCAATGACAAAGGCATGCAGGAGACACACACAGGCTAAAGGGAAGAGAGCAAATGGTCCATTACAGGCTAAAATGTCCGGTGCCTTCACTTGGAGTTAGACCTTTCAGGCATAAAAGTTTTCAGCTCTAATGAGATTTCACAGAAGCTGGTTTAAAGATTTCCAAAGTTGTTATATGTTTTAAGCTGGGGTTGGAGAGAAGGTCATTAATGAGAAACTTAAATTAGATGTTATTTCAGAGAAAATGCTGTAGGCATGAGCACAGTTTCCAAACTAAACGCCATCAAGGTTCAGCCTGCTTTCATGAAAATTACATCACAGGAGATGAACCTGTGGCATGGAGCAAAGAAGAAAAGGAAGGGAGGGAGAGGGAGAGGGCCTCTATTCAGAGGCCAAAAAGAAGAAAGGGGAGTTTGGGGAGAGTATCTGTCATAGTGGATCATTAATCTCATGTATTGATAGAAATTGGATACTTAGAACCAAAAGTCTTGGGTTCAAGTTCTAGCCTTTTAATTTTTCTGAAAATAGAGCCCTCATTATATTGCCCAGCTGTCAGGGTCCGTCCCTCTCAACTAGTAGGAAGGATGGGGAAAAACACGCCTGACCAGGAGGAGCCACTAGAGGAAAGGGCTCACGACCTCCTGCACTCAGCCTTCCTTCCCCAGAGCACGAACAGAGACACCACGCAGCTTCATCAAGGCAGGAAAATCTCTCTCCAAAAAACCCCCCTCCTGAGGAAGTCCCTCCAGATAATATCCCCTCACTCTAGGTCCCAGCAGAGAGTGATAAACAGTAACACATTTGTAACCAATCCTAATCAACTCTTGCGCCCTGCCGCCTGCGCCTTGCCTTGGCTCAGCAGAAAGTTATTAGACATGGCGTTACTGGGCACCCAACACCCAGCCTTGACTCCAACTTTTAATCCTTCTGCTGCAGCTGCTCCAGTAGCCAGGACTGCAAGCATGCACGACCCCACCAGACAGTATGCCCTCACATTTGAGTTGTAAACCCTCAGGGAATTCCAGTTCTTTCCAGTGTTTGAACAAATTAATGGAAATGGACATGCTTTATAAAAGCCTATGTAGGGTTTGGGTATGGTTGTTGTCACTGTCATCAATGGTTTAACCAAATGATGGTATTATGGATACTTGTGACAGGCTATGGGGGGAGGAATCTCTACTGAGTATCATCAAACATACTGTTGTGTGGTTTACATCAGCTGTGACCCTTGTCAATATTCTGTGTCTCCTGTCACCAAGCAGCAAGCAGAAGTGAAGCAGAGCTGGTGGGCTTTGCAAATCCATGAATGTGTGCACTCAGAGAGAAAGCTGCTAATCATTTCCAACTCTCCCCTCCACAGAGACACACACACAATACTGCCATGGCATGTGGCCTGAGCTGGGCCTCTCTTGGTGAATTTATGGAGTGCTGGTCTGTATATTTAAGCAAGATAACTATGCCTCTGGAGTTCAACTTGCATTTTCTCTTAACCTTTACAAGTATATGATTTTCACAAGCAGGGATTTATGTCGAGATTTCAGTCTGTGGATGTGGAAGGTAAAATTTTAATTCACACACCAATGCCAAAGCAAACCAAAGCTAGGAAACCAGCACCATCTAGTGGACACTTTCAGCCAGGCTACATACAACAAGACAGAAAGATGGGCAAAGGAAGGTAAGCCCTTTGAGCTTTAGGGAGGGTCTGCAGAAGAATTGGCAAACATCCCATCCAAGGGACATGTCCCTAGTGCCTCTGGTGGCTTTGGTGGTAAGTAAGGATCCACACTTCGATGCCACAGCTAAGGTTCCAATGACACAAAAGATTCAAGAAACAATTCTGTCAGAAATCAGACACAGTCTGGTTTTCACCTCTGGGGTCCTGGGAAAGTTGCTTAAACCCTCTAGCTCTCAGTTTCTGGGCCTGTAGAAAGAAGATAATAATGTATGCTTTAGTGTCTGGTGATGAGTTTGCTTTATAGTGGATGCCCCAAAGCATTTAAGAACGTGTCTGGTAGAGGAGATCATTGTCATGGGTTGCTGCCAGTTTGATGATGTTTACCATACTCTGTCACCTCTCTTCGATGCTAATACAATGCCCATCACACCTTAAGTTTTCAAGTGAAAGCCTTATGAGTTAGTGACAAAACCAAGTTCACCACTCGGGGTTCTATGTGTTCCAGTGTACTAGTTTACAAGCATCACTGTCAGATGATTAGAAAAAATACCCTGCACTGCTTGTTTGATTTGCATTCTACGTTTTCATTGGTATTTTAACGGCGATTTAAATTTGTTTTTTAAATGATTTTAAGCACGTGTGCAAAGGGGGTTCAATTGGGCGTGTCAGTTTATGAGTATGATGCACTTTGTTCTCCCCCATCTCTCATCCCCATCCAGCCCCTCAACTGTCCTAATGTCATTTTTACATGCACATAATGACAATTAGGACTGCAGTCTCTCTTTTTCTTCAGATGAGCATTTACAAGCAGCAATGCATTTAGACTCATGCATGTTCTATTTACCTCAAACACGAAAAGTAGGTATTTTCACTGTCGTTGTACAGATAGAAAAACTGAAGCTCAGAGAATAAGCAAAACACTAAAAATCAGCGATTAACAGGAGAGTTGGAAGCCAATCCTGAGTTTCTGATCACCATCTGTTTTTTTCATCTACCCTATGGGAGTTCATTCATTCTTTTTCCATCCCTAAATGTCAGGTATGTTTTTGTTTACATTTACATCCTAGGAGTGGCATTTTTTTAAATAATGACAATTAAATAACATTTATTAAAGGCCTGCTCACAAAACTCCGGTATTTCTCTGTCCAGAAAGGGAATGTGGGGGTTGTGTTTGTTGAGCAAAGAGTGGTACATCTCCTGAGGGATGAACAGACCGGATGGAGAGAAGATCCTCTCTGAGCCTACTGAGAAGTTGCTGTTCCCATTTGATTTAAAAGTGGAGAACTACCAGCAAAGTCTAAGCAAAAAAGCATATGATTTAGACTTGAATCTAGTATGTTCGGGTCAATGAAAGAACTTGACAACTGCCACCTTCCATAACTACACTCCAGTGCCTGTTCTACTCCAACCATCAGAGCTCAATCAGGAAGATGAAACTAGCCAGTGGGGGGGGGGGGGGGGGGGGAATGCTCGGTCTTGTGGTTTCTGCCCTCTAGTGGTCATTTTGCTTTTAAGCAAGAAGATGACTATATTTCAGAATTACAAATCCAAACAGATCAAACAAGATGATTAAGTAGGGAGAGTCTGGTATTAGCCTCTATTTCCTCTCCGAAAATAATGACATCATCAATCAAGATCTAAAATCTTGAGTTGTTGGTTTTCTGGTACAAAATTGTGTCTCATTAGATACATAAGAGGGAAAAACAAAATGAAAATGTTCTAATCTGGGATACACGCACACATTCACATATGTGCCTTGGGAGGCAAACTTGGATATGGTGATGTGACATTTGTCTTCCTCCCCAAAATATCAATTAATACTCTATCGAGAGGGCAAGGAAGTCCATAAAACACTCCTCAACCATGTGGCTTAGTGTGGTGTTTGTTCAATGACGATGTCTTTTTTTTTCTTTTTTTAATTACAGAATTTATTAACATTGATTTTTACATCATATTTCAAATGATGTGTTTAACAAACAGGTATTCAAGAAAGGAATCTCTATATACAATCACTGGCACTTAGATTTTAGAACATAATCAAAATTAGACTAACAGTTTGTATGTCATAGATACATAAGGCAATGTCTTTTGAAAGTCTTTGTCTACCCATTTCTCCAACAACTTATGTGCTATGTGAACTAGGATCAATAAAAGATGCCTATCAGCTCATGACGAAACTTGGCATGAACAAGAACTAAATTTTTGTTATACCATTGGTATCTTTTGGTCCATATGTTAGCATAGCACAGTCTCTCATACCTCGAGTGATGTCTATACGATCCATTTCCTTCCTTCTATTTTTGCCTTCTGGCAAGCAAAGAATAGAGAGGAAAGAAGTCTAGGAGAAGATTAAAGCTGATGTTAATTTGCAGTCCTCTCTGGCTGCATCTCGAATACCCCTCATCTGTAGTTTCCTTATCCCTGGCTTCTCCAGCTCTGTTCTGGATTATTACTTTAGATCTCTATTCATTTCTTAGATCTTGGCAGATGCAACAATAGTAGATCTGCTGAGTTCTCTTTCTTCCTCCAAGGAAACTTACTGCATAGGACCCACCATATTTTTCTCTGGTTCTATATTTCACTAGGCCCATACATGGTCCTTGAAAAATCACCACCAGTTTCTTTTCTTTATAAATTATAACTTTATTTCAGTTGTAATACAACTACCTCTCCAGGTTATGACCCAAACGAGTCCTTATTTCTGTTTTATATTTGCTTATTTCAGTCTTCCATCCGCTTTGGATTTTTCCAGACATAAACCATTCCTTTGGTTACCTAATGTGTAAGTAATCAGTTTATGAATCCATCAACAAACCAACCCAAACACCATCTCAGAGTTGGAATAAAACAGACTATGCTAAATAATAGAGAAGTACAGCTGTTATAGCTGCCAACCTTTAGATTTTACCATCTCGATTCAGAAAAAATACATTTACACATAAACTATCATGTTATATTGAAGCCCCTTTATATACTTTTTAATGATAATAAAAACTTAACAGCAGAAAACACAGAACATATTTACTTTTTGTCAGCCATGAAGAGTGGCAGTAGGTAAGGACTGAAGCAAGCCCTTATTCAAGAACCCCTTACCCCTTCTATGTAATGGCTCTAACATCTTCTCAGTCTTTGCCTCTACTTCTAGATTTGTTGCAATCACCTGCAGAAAATGGGAGACAGAGTTTCTGAACGAGTGCACGAGCGATTTTAGAGATTGAGCTAGGAAAGAGCACTCATGTCTTCTAGCCATAGGCTTTGGATACTCCTCATTACAAGAGAAAACCCAAAACCTGAGAGATACCATGGACTGGGTCTCAATGAGGCAAGGAAAGTATGTTTTAGAGAACACAAGGCATTGCTTTTGTATCAGGTCTCGACATTACTGGATATTTACTGTATTGTTCTCCCATATTCATAGAATATGTCCCAAGGACAAGAAGTCAAGTTTGATCAATCATTTCATCCATCTCAAGGTCTATGGCACCTGGGTGATGCAGCCATATCTTCTGCATCTTCTCCTCAACCTTGAATGTGGATGCTTGTGTTCTGGGTACCTATTCAGAAAGAGGACAAGTGGGAGATGCCATACTTAATAGAGGAGAGCTACTTTGAAATCCCCATTGGGACAATTTTGTGAAGGCCTTATACTGAAAATGAGAAAGTTCATGGGCAGATGCTAATTGTACTCTCTGAACAAGGCTTCCACAAATATTGCTTTTTATGGCTTTGGGCTTCAAACACAGAGATTCTTTTCATCCATTAAACTCTTGGTCACGTTTGAAGTGGGTGTTGGGGAATGCCCTTCAGGAACAACTCATACTTTGTAGCCTGTTTCTAGGCCAAAGGTTGTTTAAAGGGTTGCCAAACAATTGCAGGGTTTTGGATGGCGATCCTGGCCCTGGAAAATATTATTCTTCAAACAGGTTTAGGACTTATTTCATTCCAATCAATGTCGTGTATCAGTGGCTAAATCCAGCAATGATATCCCAGACATGACTCTCCAATTTTCTACATCACTTTGCTTTCTCTTCAGAGGCTGTCTGGTTCACAATCTACAGCTGCTGAGGTTTATCTGAACAGTAAGTTCAAGAAAAGGGGAGTCCTTACAGAATCTTTCTTCGTGAGTGACTGAAATTACTTGTGTTTCTATTCGTTGTGAAGATTTATCAGATGCTTGCTATGGGAAGCGGTTTTCTTTCTTATCAACTTCTGAGATTTGCAAAAAATGAAGCTTTCTAAATCTTTCTTTCCACAATTTGATGAAATCTTTTGTTTTTTGATCCCCGTGCATTTGAGTTTCTAAACTGGAAATTTTGTTATGAAGATAATCTCTTTCTTCTTCTCCCATGTCAACAAAGGAAGTCAAGATACATTCATTCTCTGATTCTGTCCAATTGTGACCCGAAGGGCTACATTTCAGCAAATGATCTGCTAAAAATATTAAAACATGTGAGACAACTAAAGTTGGATTCTTCTTTGTCATCCTGTACCAGGATTAACTCCAAATGGATCAAAGACCTGGAGGTAAAAGCTGACACACTGAAAACTTTACAAGAATGAATAGGAGATACACTAGGCCTCCTTGGCACAGGTCGAAACTTTCTTAATAAGGACTCAGAAACACAACAAATCAAAGAAAGTCTGGATAAGTAGGACTGCATTAAACTGCAGAGCTTCTGTATGGCAAAGGACATAGCTAGCAAATTAACTAGAAAGCCTACAGAGTGGGAGAAGGTCTTCACTAACCATACAACAGAAAAAGGCCTCATATCTAAAATATATCAACAACTCAAAAAATTGAATCAATCCAAAACTAATCTCCAAAGAAACAACCATCCCCTAAAAAGATGGGCCAAAGACTTAAAGAGAGTCTTCTCTGAAGAAGAAATAAGAATGGCCTATAAACACATGAAGAAATGCTTGACATCTCTGGCCATAAAAGAAATGCAAATCAAAACAACTCTAAGATTCTACCTCACTCCAGTTAGAATGGCCATGATCAAGAAATCTAATAACAACAGATGCTGGCAGGGATGTGGCCAGGAGGGATCACTACTACACTTTTGGTGGGAGTGTAAACTCGTTCAACCACTATGGAAAACAGCTTGGTGGTTCCTCAAAAGACTAAACATAGAGCTCTCCTATGACCCAGCAATTCCACTACTTGGCATTTACCCAACCATCCAGAAACAAGGACGTACTAAATCCACTATCACAATGAGGTTCATTGTAGCACTATTCACCATAGCAAAGATATGGAACCAACCTAGATGTCCCTCAGTTGATGAGTGGATCAACAAGATGTGGTATTTATACACAATGAAATTCTATGCTGCTGTCAGAAAGAATGACATCTCCCCAGTTGTAAGGAAATGGAAAGACTTAGAAAAAAATCCTATTAAGTGAAGTAATCCAGACTCAAAGGAACATAGGCTCAATGGTTTCCTTCATTTGTCATAATCAGTAGAAACCTTGGGCCCTCCTAGCAGAGATTTACAATAGAGCAAAACCTAGATACATAAGGCCATATAGGATGACACTAAATGAAAGAACCTCCAGGACATAGAAACAAAAGCCATATAATGAATGATTGTGATCCTTATTGTATTATGTTATCTGTCATCTCTTTTGCTGTACCTTGGTTATCTCATATTGCTACAGTATTTTATCTTGTTATCTGATATATTGTATACATGTTTATCTGGTTATTTGAAATAGGATAGGGAAGGGGGGAAAACAAGTTGAGGGGTGGGGGAAGAGGGAGGGAAATGGGGATCAAGACATGAGCAAGGATATCAATGTTTGTGAAGTAATGCATCTTCTGCCTGTTGAATATAATGTAACCATTATATTAATTATAGTAAAAATTATATGAAAAAATAACACATGTGGCTGGGAGTATGGGCTAACAGAGTGCTTGCCTTGCATGCATGAAGCCTGTGTTTGATTTCTAGATACTAAATACACAGAAATAATCAGAAGTGGTTCTGTGGCTCCAGTGGTAGAATGCTAACCTTGAGAAAGCTCAAGAACAGAGCCCAGGACCTGAGTTCAAGCCCTAGGACTGGTAAAAAAGAAATACCACATGCGATAATTACATGCTATACCAAATGTTCTGGTGTTATATAAGTATGGCCTTCATCTGTTTAGCTTCTGATACTAATCTCCTACCTTGACCAACCATAAAGCCAAAACCACATGTTTTTATTTGTGTGGCAATACTGTTCTCTGTGTTACCAATCACTGTATTGTACAAAGTAATTTAATTTCTAGATCAAACTAGTGAGGTCCCAAAGGCTTTTCATAATAGAAGTTATTTCTTGCCGATGCCATAGCTCAATGCAATTTTGGCAACAGAGACCCTCTGCCCCTGCAGTCAATAAACTACTTCAGTTTCTTTGCTCTCTATTATCCCATGAGATGTTTCCATGGGACATTTCAGTTATTAGAATAACATCAGTCACTTTAAAGAACATGATACCTGGTATCTATGCCCTATCAGTTACATCAGAGTGCCTTGGGAGCAGAAGGTAGGCATTTGTGTTTTGTAAAGGTTTGCGGTTTTTCTGATGTTCACCGTTACTAAGAAGCATTGCCCTAAGACAGAACTAAGCAAAGTAATTCTAACCCAAAGACAAAACCCAGCCCATTACATGTTCTCATAAATAAAGTAGTTTAAGATTGCTTTTGTGAGACAGAATCTGACTCTGCAGCTGAGCTTGGCCTTGAATTCAAGGGTGTGGGACTTCAACTTGCAATCTCCCCCAACCCCATCCCTTTACAAGTGCCAACATAACAGATGTGTACCATCATGACTGGCATAAGAAGTTTTCCTGGAAAGCAGCCAAACTCATTCACTCATGTCTTATCTATGGCTCCTGTTTTTCCCCTCTGCCATGACAGAGTTTAGTGATTTCAGAAGATACATGACTCACAACACCGAAAATATCCACTATTCTCTTCTCTATAGAAAAAAATCACTGCCCTTCACTTTAGAGCCCTGACCTCCATCAGGAAGCAGGCCAGGGATAAAGGAGAACAAGAACTTCCTGAGGAAAATTTGATGGTCTATTTTAGTCCACATTCTATATGTATTTTTTAATCTTTATATTAGTGCTTTGTGGTATTTTATTCAAACTCTTCCTCCTCCCATGTCCTAAAGATGATTTTGGAAGAATTTCAAATATTTTTTTTCTTACTGGTGGAGATCAGCTCAAGCTTTCTAGTCCTGGTTGAGTCAGTTTCCATTAACTATATTCTAAAATTAAGGCTCATTTTTTTTGCCAGCCCTGGGCTTGAGCTCAGGGCCTGAGCACTGTCCTTGGACTTTCTCAAGGCTACAGCTCTTCCGCTTGAGCCTCAGCACCACTTCCGGCTTTTTCCTATGTATGTGGTACTGGGTCTTCATGCATGCTAGGCAAGCACTTTAACCACTAGGCCAAACTCCCGGCCCCGAAGGCTCATTTTTATGATCAAGTTTTAATATAAAATTGATTAGGACATTCTCATGTTGTTCATTGGTATCTGTTGTATGAGTAGTTATAGCTCCTTTTTCTTCCTAATAAGATGTATTTGCATCGTCTCTTTCAGGTGATTACTGATTAGTGTTTATAAATCTTTGTTTAGATGTCATTACTTTTTGATCATGTCATTACTTTAAATGAATTAATTCTGTTTTTTTTTCACTTGTTATTTTCTTTTTTTCCTTTTTTTTTTGCCAGTCCCAGGGCTTGAACTCAGGGCCTGAGCACTGTCCTTGGGCTTTCTCTGCCACTCAAACCACAGCACCACTTTTGGCTTTCTTCTATGTGTGTGGGACCAAGAAATTGAATCCAAATCTTTGTACATGCTAGGCAAGCGCTCTATCACTAGGCCAAACTCCCAGTCCTCACTTGTTATTTTCAAATAACAAAGTTGAATGATTAATTTATTTATTTATATCCATAGTAACTTTACAGTATGATTACATAAAATTGAGTATTTCTTCAGTTAAAATTTTTTGGGGTAGAGAAATTAGGAGAAAAGCATGTGAGGGGTTCAACAAGAAATGTACTCACTACCTTACCTATATGATTGTAACCCCTCTGTACATCACCCTGACAATGAAAATAAATTGAAAAAAACATTTTAGATTACAAATTTTATATATTTGTACATTCATTGTAATAGCAATACCTCAGTATTTGGTGTGTCATATAGGAATCAAGATACTAACTCAAAAAGAATTCAGCAAGTCAAACTTTACTTCTTTAGAACAGTAGAAGTAAAAGCCTGGCAAGCAAGCTCATGAAGGAAAAAGAAAGGCTGTTTCCTTTTTATACCTAACACAGCAGGCCCCACCCTTCTGTTCACATTGGCTGAGCTCAGGTTCACAGTCTGTGGAAAGGGTCTGGCTTAATTAGCAGAATGTAATTAAAATTCACTGAACTTCTGACAGGATGTCTGAAAATAGAGCAGGAAAAGGGATGGAATTAAAATGCAATTCACACGGACCAAGACACCTAGCCAAAGCATGAACCATTCAGAAATCAATTCTCTCAAGATTAACAAAAAGGGGGCAAACTACTTAGATAGAAAAGATGATTTTCTCACAACTGTCATATTAGTTTTACTACAATGTAACTTCCTATGCTTTGGGTAACTTCTATTCTGTTTCTTTCCATTCTTAAGGCTTTTAAATTCCCAATTTTATACAACATTTTGGTTAATAATCTTATTATTAACTGTCTCTTGTAGTAAAAGAGTGCGTGTTTTCTGAGATATCTTTGTACTATGTTGTTTTTTATAACTGTATATGTAGATGCTGTCCATATAGTTCAAAACATGCATTTTCTGTAACTATGTAGCTGGCAGGAAAAATGGCCCATTATTTAAAATGGAAGGATCTACAATCCTTTCAGACCTCAAATATATGATAGCTATATCTTTAGACACTGAAGAATGAGACAACTCAGTTCAATTGAATGTGCTTTGATGTAAGCATCTGCATATTGAGAGTTAACTATTTTTCACATTATGGTGTGGAGGAGATTAAATTAGGATATGTAGCAATATGCTTAGAACAGCTTGGAAGCAATCATTGTATATTATCCATTAAGTCAATCACTGAACTGGTTTATCAGCTCTTCTACATTCCATCTTTCCTTCTTTGAGTTAATACACATGCGGAGAACAATATAAAATCCTTCAAACTAATCCTTCACACTAATTTCTACTTCTTTAAAATTTCCAGTGTTTCTGTTTCTTTTTTTAATATGGGGATGCTGTTTCAAAAAGTATATATCAACCCAGTGAACTCTCTTCTGAAAAGAAAAACATTCTATCATTAAATAGTAGTTTTTTCAACTAAATGGGACTTACTATGCTGTGTATTCTATCAGATTTTTATATCTTTGAGATTAGCATTTTTATAATATATCTTTCTATACTCATCCTTTTATTTTCAAGATTGCTTTCAAATATTCTAAGATTTTTCAGGATGCTATTTGTATGTAGACAGCTTTAAGAAAACAAATTCCAGGGGCCGGAAGTTTTGCTTAGTGGTAAGTGCTTGCCTAGCATGCATAAAGACCTGGGTTCAATTCCTGGGTGCCACATACATAGAAAAAAAAAGAAAATTGCCTCTTCTATTTCTTTAAAGAATGCCATTGGGATGTTGATGGGTATTGCGTTGAATTTGTAGCTAGCCCTTGGCAAGATTGTCATTTTCACAATGTTGATTCTTCCAATCCAGGAGCATGGGAGGTTTTTCCATTTCCTTAGTTCTGCTTTAATTTCCTTTTTTAGGGTTTTAAAGTTTTCATCAAAAAGGTCCTTTACACTCTTTGTTAAGCTAATTCCTAGGTACTTTATTTTCTTTGAGGCTATTGTGAAAGGAGTTTCTTTCCTGATTATTGCCTCGTTCCTCTCACTGTTGGTGTAAAGGAAGGCAGTTGATTTTTGAGGGTTGATTTTATAGCCTGCTACTCTTCCAAAGTTTGAATCAGCTCAAGGAGCTTGGGAGTAGAGTCTATAGGATTCTTTAAATACAGAATCATGTCATCTGCAAAGAGGGATAGTTTTATTTCCTCTTTCCCTACTTAGATCCCTTTTATGCTTGCTTCTTGCCTTATTGCACTGGCTAGGAATTCTAGTACTATGTTAAAGAGTAGTGGAGAGAGTGGGCATCCTTGTCTCGTTCCTGATTTTAGAGGGAATGGCTTTAGATTTTCACCATTAAGTGTAATACTAGCAGTAGGTTTCTCATACACAGCCTTTATTACATTGAGGAATGTTCCCAGGATTCCTAGTTTCTCCAGAGCTTTTAACATAAAGGGGTGTTGGATCTTGTCAAATGTGGTATTTGTACACAATGGAATTCTATGCTGCTGTCAGAAAGAATGACATCGCCCCATTTGTTAGGAAATGGAAAGACTTAGAAAAAATCATATTAAGTGAAGTAAGCCAGACTCAAAGGAACTTAGGCTCAATGGTTTCCCTCATTCGTCATAATCAGTAGAAACCCTGGGCTCTACTAGCAGAGATCTGCAATAGAGCAAAATCTTGATACATAAGGCCATATAATATGAAGCTAATTGAAAGGACCTCCAGGATATTGAAACAAAAGCCATATAACGAATGATTGTTGTCCTTAATGTACTGTGTTGTCTCTCATCTCCTTTGCTGTCCCTTGGTTATCTCATATTGTTATAGTATCTCACTTTGTTATTTGATATATTGAATTTATTTGTATTTGGTTATTTGAAATTTGATAGGGAAGGGGGGAAAACCAAGATGGGTGGGGAGTATAGGGGGGAGGGTAAAGGGTACCAAGACATGTGAAAGAGTATCAATGTATGTGAATTAATGCACCTTCTATCTGGCAAATATCATGTAACCCTTTTACTAATTACAATAAAAAAAAGAAAAGAAAAAAAAAGAAAAGGAAATTGCAGGCTTAAATCTCTTAGAGGTGAAAACATAAGCCTACTATATTTATTGTGATATAAATATATAGTATTGTATATTTATAGTTTCATATAAGTATATATTATATAGTGTTAGATATTATATATTATGAATTATACATATAATTATTGATGTAATATATGTTATATATTATTTTAAATAGTGTAATTGTGATAATATAAACTAATTTGCTTTTTAACTGGTGTTTTTCTCTCTCATATATATTATTTGTGTGTGTATTACTGTGTCAGCGAGATGCTTTTCTTTCAGTCTTGTAATGTTCACTCTGAAAAATTCATGCATCTAGAACACAGTCTCAGCTGTATCAATGAGTGTGCCAGCATTCTGAATTCAAGGGTGTAACTAGGGTCGCTATGAAGATGGCTCTCTGTCCTAGGTTACATGACATTGTTGATGTGCATTTGGTACTTGGTTATATCATATATAAGCCATTACTGCAATTATTGTTTTAAGTTGATGGTAGCTGTTTAATTTCTTTATTTTAGACCTTCCTTTGGAAACCAATTTTCCTCCTCCTGTTGATAATCCTTTAGAAATTCCTCTAGTGACACCTGCTGGTTTATGTAACTACTTTGCCTACCTCTATTTCATCCTCGTCTGGAAAGATCATTTGATAGGCACACATTCTACTACACTTTCTGTTCTTCAGAGCAGAAATTGTGATTCTGACGTTTCTAACATGTTTGCGCATGTTCTTAATCTTTTCTCCCATTTTTATTTTATTGGCTCTTTTATCATTATCTTTAAGTAGTTTCTACAATGGAGTTTCCATTTAACAAAGCCATTTATAAATATAATGTATCTTGATCAATTTTTGTGTGTGCTGGTCCTGAGACTTGAACTCAAGGTCAAGGTGTTGACTCTTGAGTTTCTTTTGCTCAAGGTTAGTACAGTACTACTTGAACCATACCACTAATGCTGGACTTTTAGTAGAGTTATTTGGAGATAAGTGTCTCAGAGAGTTTCCTGCATCAGATGGCTGCGAACAGCAATTCTCACATCTCAGTTTCCTGAATAGCTAGGATTGCAGGAGTGAGCTACAACCCCCAGCCCTCCTTAACCTTTTGTGATAAGTTTTACCTACCATTTTCTTTGTGTTAAGTTCCAGCAGCATGTTCAAAACTATCTTTAAATAGTTACAAAAGTGGGTTACTACCTCACATGACCATTTGTGTACACAACTCATCTTGATCAGAGTCACCCATTCCAAATTTCCTCACCCCACCCAGTAACCCCCTGATGCATCAATCACAGCAATTCCCACTGTCTTTTTTTTCACAAGCGAGCATGAAAGATTATGACTATCATCATCCACTATCCATTCATCTGCCTCCTCCTGTACCCATACCATTCAAAACATTTCAGCTTCTTGATTTCCGTTTTGTTAATCTGTCAGTCAGTTGTCCAAAGGTTTTACATCATAGAATTTTGTTCCTACTTATACTATACCATAGTCAGTTTTATTATCTGTATCTGAACATACCCTTCTGTGTTCAAATCTCCTATTTTTCATCCTATTGGGAATCGTAGTGGAAACAGCTGGTTAGTTTTGAGAGCTTGTTACACTTTAGATTCCACTCTCTTCATTTTAAAGAATATCTGTTTTATATTCAATATCTGATCATTGCAATATTTAAGTGTGCCTCTAACAGATAAACACTCACCAGAGCCTTCCCATTGGGTGCTGAGTAATAGGAATTTTGAGCTCATATCTGGATCAATCTGGTCTTTAAAATCCCAAATGGACAAAATTGAAGGGGTGCTTTGCTTGAACAAGTATTTAAGATACAGGCTACAGGACATATCTAATTTAAATTTTTCTCCGTAGGAAGCCTACAGAGTGGGAGAAGATCTTCACCAACCAAACAATGGACAAAGGCCTGATATCTAAAATATATCAACAACTCAAAAAATTGAATCACTCCAAAACTAATCTCCAAAGTAACAACCACCCCATTAAAAAATGGGCAAAAGACTTAAAGATAGTCTTCTCTGAACAAGAAACAAAAATGGCCTATAGACACATGAAGAAATGTTCAACATCTCTGTTCATAAAAGAAATGCAAATCAAAACAACTCTAAGATTCCACCTCACTCCAGTTAGAATGTCCAGGATCAGGAAAATGAATAATAACAGATGCTGGAGGGGATGTGGCCAGGAGGGATCACTACTACACTGTTGGTGGGAGTGCAAACTCATTCAACCATTATGGAAAGCAGTATGGCAGTACCTCAAAAGGCTAAACATAGAACTCCCCTATGACCCAGCAATTCCACTACTTGGCATTTACCCAACCATCCAGAATCTAGGACATACTAAATCCAATAGCACAACAATGTTCATTACAGCATTATTTACCATAGCAAAGATATGGAACCAATCTAGATGTCCCTCAGTTGATGAGTGGATCAACAAGTTGTGGTATTTGTACACAATGGAATTCTATGCTGCTGTCAGAAAAAACGACATCACCCCATTTGTTGGGAAATGGAAAGACTTAGAAAAAATCCTATTAAGTGAAGTAAGTCAGACTCAAAGGAACTTAGGCTCAATGGTTTCCCTCATTCATCATAATCAGTAGAAACCTTGGGCTCTACTAGCAGAGATCTGCAATAGAGCAAAATCTTGATACATAAGGCCATATAGTATGAAGCTAATTGAAAGGACCTCCAGGATATTGAAACAAAAGCCATATAATGAATGACTGTTGTCCTTAATGTACTATGTTATCTCTCATCTCCTTTGCTGTCCCTTGAGTATCTCATATTGTTACACTATCTCACTTTGTTATTTGATATATTGAATTTATTTGTATTTGGTTATTTGAAATTTGATAGGGAAGGGGGGAAAACCAAGACGGGGGGTGGGGTGGGGAGAGAGTAATGGGGACCAAGACATGTGAAAGGGTATCAATGTATGTGAATTAATGCACCTTCTATTTGACAAATATCATGTAACCCTTTTATTAATTACAATAAAAAATATAAAAAAATAAATTTTTTTCCTTTTCTTCCAGAATTCTGATGGAGTACGGGAAGCTTAAGTGCAATTCCTCCACTGAGCAGGGTACCCATCAATGAGTCTCCATTTCTGAATGCTGCTGAGATTTATACCCATAGAATTTATCTTTTAGGGTTCTATACAAATGAACATTTAGTGTTCTCTCTGTAATATTATTTTTGCTTTCTTTCCTTCTGTCTTCTTTATATTTTAATTTTGTTTTGTCTTTGGAAACTTCACTTCTTCAGGAAGCATTAAAAGCATTCAAAACATACGGCATCGAAATGTTTTAATTCATTCATGTTCCCCATATGACAGGGAATATCCCACGTATCTAATTGCGCAAACACTCAGACAAGGAAATCACTGTTTTACCTTACTAACCTGCGTCTGGTTATTGACACCCATTTTGTGAATTTCACATTGTAGTAACTAACTCTGGCTCTTCCAATGTCGTCCTACTCATTGCACTAAGTAGGCTGGTTCAGAGCACATGGAAAATATGGGTGCTCTTTTTCTGTTTCATTTTGCTTCTAATGAACATTTTCCAGTGCAGAGCCTATGGGACTAAACTGCTTCCTGTGACCAAATATCTTGATTCAAGTCACCTGCTAAAAGTTTTACAGCGTGTCACACCAGGAGCAATTCCTCTCCTCACAACGAAGCACACTTTAATCCTGATGGCTTGAGCGTAGCAAGTTTCCACAATGAGTATCTTCATTCAGGATCAGTTGCTATGCTCTACCTGAAAATCACCACATCACACACTATATTGATGGTTACTGGAATTTGTGTGTGTGTGTGTGTGTGTGTGTGTGTGTGTGTGTGTGTGTGTGTGTGTTGGTAATGGGACTTGAAATCAATACCTGGGTACTATCTATTCTTTAGCTTTTTTACTCCAGGTTGATACTCTACCATTTGAGCTATACCTCCACTCCCAACATTTTTTGTGGTTAATCAGAAACAAATATCTCATATATTTTCCTACCCTGATCCTCATATTTCTGTTTTCTGAGTAGTTAGGTATAAGTCATCAGAACCTAGTTCTGGGGTGTTGGGGATTTTTCAGGACAGATAAAATGCTAGCTTTTATGCGGTTTATGTGTGTTGTCATTTGAGTGAAATGTAATTTACTGAAGTATTTTCATATTAAAATAAGTGAATGTTATGCAATAGAATTCTAAATGAAATCCAAGTTGACCTGCATTTCATAAAAGAAAATTACAAATGATATTTCTCATAGTTATAAATTTAAAATCCTAAATAAAATACTGGCAAATTCAATCAAGAAATAGCCTACAAAATGTAATATACTATGTCCACATGTAGTTTTTCCTGGAAAAGAAATATGAATTTATCAATTTTAAATCATGTTGTTTAACTCATAACTGACAGAAAGAAGAAGAAACATATGTGATGATCTAAAATCTTCAAGAAAATCATTTGGTGAAATACAAAAGGAAGTTCATGGTACATGGTTAATTAAGAATGGCAAGCTAGAAAGTTTTGTATTCTGGAAAAGAATATCTACCAAAAGCCGGCAGTGTTCATTGTACTAATGGTAAAATACTAACAATAATTTCAGAAACACTGAAGTTAGACAAGGATATCCAGTATCACCATTTGCATTTACAATCATAGTATAGTAATAAAGAAATTCAGATGCTGACACATATACAAGAAAACCTAATGAATAAATGAGTAAGACAGAGATGAGCTTTCATCACATGTACAATTGTTTGATTTACAATAAAGTCCTCATAGCAATGAAAATAGAATATCTTTAATAAAAAGGCTGAATTGAATATCCATATGGAAAAACCTATTTCTAACTCTGCCTCACACAATACACAAAAATCAACTCCAGATGTATGGCTGATCTAAATGGGAAATTGAAAGTAATAAACTTGTGGATGGAAACATAGAAAAATATGTCTATAAGTATGACATGGGCATATATTTCTTTAAGAGGATATAAATGTTAACTGTAGATAACAAAGCACAGATGCACTGCACTGTGTTAAGAATCTTTCTGTCCATCAAGAGAATTAAAGTTTGCAACCAGTGTATCCCACTGGCTGAGAGGAGATAGTGTGTCACAAGATTCTGAGAATATATTTTTTACTCCTGTCATTGAAAAATATGAAAAAAATTAAGTCATTAACTGCAGAACTATGAAACGTGTACAGTAAGCTCTCCAAGTCAGTGACCTAAGTCTATGTATTCAACTAATCTTAAAAAAATGTATACTACACATGTACAGAATCTTCCTCCTTTCCATTCATCCCTAAACAATAGGATGCTGCTCAGAATGAACTTGTAATATAGTAGGTATCATACCTAATCCACAGATGACTTAAAACTTATGGAGGCCCATTGTATGCCATGTATTGCAGACTGAATGCAAACATTATGGCATTTTCTAGGCAGGAGTTGTGAAACTCACAATTGTGGCATCTATGGTGGAGTCTAGTATCAACCCTCACCCATACTGTGGAGTGATTCTCTCTACTGCTCCTCTGGCAGACAATCATCTGCTTTCTGTCTCTATGAACTTACCCATTCTTTTTACACATGAGTAAGTATGCCTTTTTGTGTTTGGCTTCTTCCACTCAACAGAACATCTCTGAAGTTCATCCATATCATAACTTATATCAGTATTTTCTTCACATTTGGTATTGTGTAACATCTAATGTTTGTATAAGGAGCTTTTATAAGGACTTTTCCGAACTCTTTTATCTACGCAATGCAATATATTACGTTCTAACCAGCAAGTATGAGAATTCCAAATTCTCCATTTTCTAATCAATACTAATTATTATTAATAATATTGTCAACCTGATGAGTAGAAAGTAGAATCTCATCCTGATTTTAATTTGCATAAAGCCAATGACTAACATCGTTGAACATCTTTTATTTTTAAGCCATTTTATATATTTTGTTTGGAAGTATGTATGTGAGCCTTTTCCAGTAATTTAACTGAATAATCAAAACCATCAGATAAGCAACTTGAAAATATTTGCTCTCATTTTAGGAATCAGCTTTAGTATTTGTAAAGATGTGGTATTGTTTTAAAACATAGTTTTAAAGTCAAATAGACTCTAAATTATTGATTTTTAAAACAATTATCATTCATGTTGTATTTAAAACTCAATTGCCAGGTTCAAAATAAAGACATTTTATTTCTATGTTTTAGAATTTTATCTCAACAGTTAGATAGTAGATAGATTAGAAATAATTTTACATGGTATGAGAGACACATCCAGATTCACTCTTTCATTGTGGGCATCCAACTTCTCCACCATAATTGGCTGAAGAGGCCATCATCCTTCTCTCCCTTGGATTAATATGGTGTCCATATACTTATTTAACAAATGCAGAGCTTTGAATTTAAACCCAAATCCTCTACCCCCGATCCACTGGCCAGAAATATTTGGGTTTCTTTCTTCTTAAGCTCTCAATTCTGTTTAATTGGACTTTTGTTTAATTGGACCATGTGGATTTGATCATTGTAGCTTTGTGTCAGTTTTAAAACTGGAAAATGAAATTTCTTCAACTTTTCTGTTTCAACACTGCAAAGAACACCTACTCTGATTTGTGATTCTATCAGAAACTGAGGACCAGTTCCATATTTCAAAAAAAGGCTGATTCTATTTATCTAAAAAAAATCCAAAGCAAAAAATAACACCCAGGCACCAGTGCCTATAATCTTAGTTACTCAGGATCTCAATAAAATCAACTAAATATATTAGATAAATTGATGTACATTAGACTCTGTGGCCAGCTCAAATAGTATCTTTTTTAGGAAGACAAATTTCAAGGGTTAACAAAATAAGCACCATGAACTGGACCCTTGCAAGAACCCATTGGTTCTTGCAAGAGAATGGGGTGGGATGAAGGGGAAAGAGGTAGCTGAATGAAGGGAGGGGAGGATGCAATCAAGAATTCATTGTTGGAGTTTACAACAAAATTAAGCAAAGTAAGGGAAGAGCTGGGTGGATGTGGGGTGAAAATGTCGAAAGGGGTGTGATCTTGTGATCTTGATCAGAAGAGGCATTGAATTCATAAACTGCTTTATTAAATGGCACTTCCTTTGTACAACTACTTAAACTCGAGATAATTTTTTAACTTACATTCTATGAAGTAACTCAGTAATGCTCTTCAAATTATAAAGGTTATGAGAGGTAAACACATGTTTGTAAGAGGTGCTTCCAAGTTTTGACTGGTTTTGGCTGAAAAACTCACTCCCAACTTGGGCCTATACATTAACTTGAAACAGGATGAAAGCTAAACATCCTAACTTCCTCCATTTGGGACCCACATCTGTTGGATTCTCTTTTGTAGTCATATTGCTTCCATCTTGGAACAAGGGAAGGGCCCATCCAAATGTCAGGAACCAATGACTCTCAGTGTATGTAATAAAGCCTGACCTGACAAATCCTGAACCTTCAATCAGGTCAGCTGAAATCACTTGTGATTTAAGTGAGCAGGCCCACGCACACACTGAATGTACTTATGATTTAGGTAAGATGACAGTATTGATACAATAGGCAACTGTAGATTTAAAAAAATATGTTAATCAACAAGAAGTAATCAATCTACTCTAATGTTTGTTTCTCAATGGGCTTTTTTTCTAACACAGATATGGTCTGGGTCCAGGTTCTTCTATTTAAACATAGTGGGCTCTGAACACTGATTCTGAACTTCCTCATTTATTTCATTGGGAAGCTATTTCAAGATTGCTGTAAGAATTGCTGAAGCATGAAGGGATTTGATAGGTGATAATTATTATTAACTATCAGAAAAATCAAGAATTCCTGCAGAATATTTATGAAAAGGTAAAAATAGGAGGTCTCTTAGAATTATGAATCCAGCAGTTTCTTGTCATGATGAGTAAAGCTCAATTGGACTTTGGCATATACTTACCCTTGGCTAAAAGAAACAGAAATGAGCTACACTTTCAACAGGTTTCTGTGTTCTATTTTCATAGAAAAGAGGTTCCATTGTTCTATTTTCATATGCCCTGACCATATTCACTCTTTCTTCCTTTCCTTCCCTCTCTCCCTCCCTTCCTTCTTTTCTTCTTTCCTTCCTTCCTCTGTGTCTATGAGGGTCCTGGAGCTTGAGCTCAGGGCCTGGGCTCTGTCCCCTTGGGCTTCCCTGCTCAAGCCTTTTTGGTCTACCATTTAAACCACAGCTGCATTTCGGGCATTTTTGGTGGCTGATTAGAGTTAAGAGTCTCGTGTACTTTCCTGCTCAGGGTGGTTTTAACAGCAATCCACACATTTCAGCCTCTTGAGCAGCTAGGATTGTAGGTGTGAATCACTGACATATTTCCCTTTTAGGCTCTCTGATTGCCTTTTTCCTGCTGCTGATTTCAGGATCTGTTTGGCATTCTTTTTATTTATGTACTTAGATGTGTGTGAATTGTTCAAAATGTGACGTTTCAGAGTGGTCTTTCACACTAAAAGTCTACTAGATTAATAAGATTAACTTCCTGATTACACTCTCACCCCTTCCTCCCTACTTTCTTTTACTAGGCATTCCAAAGAGATCTGTTATTTGACTCAATGCACAGATAAAATTTATTCTGACATTATATTCCTTCTAACATTTTCTTTTCCTTCATCCCTTCCATAGTTACAAACACGTGTACGTGTGTGTGTGTGTGTGTGTGTGTGTGTGTGTGTGATTCTGCATGTACATATTTTGCTTTTAGTTTTAAGAACACATAAACCAGAGTGATGGGGGTGAATTTCAACATTGTATATAGTAAGAAAATATGGATATATCTGAATGAGTTTCTCTTATAGAGTTAGCAGATGCTAATGAGAATTAAACATGGCACAGACACGGATGTACAGTATGCAATACCGGATAACACAATTATTTCTTGATAATACTGGTCAACAAATGCTAATGCTTCAGATTTAAAAATAAGGTCTAAGCACCGTGCAGATTTTAGATAATAGTTATATAGTTGTAAAATGTATGTATTTTTATCTTTAGAGAATAAAAGAAGTATGCTAAGTGCACAGTTAATAGTAGAATAGTCAGATTCTGAGCTCTAGGTAAAGCTGAAATTCAAAAATTTGGGAGGGAGTAACAATTAGGTTATACTCCCAAAGGAATACGTAATCTTTGAATGATATACTTTTGGTTGGTTTTGTCTTTATATCTCAATATATATTGAAGGGTTCTTTTTCTAAATGAGAGTGGTATTTTATTACCTTTTAGACATAAATTTGGAATTACAATGTCTGGATTTAAATACTAATTCTACTACTTCCTAGTTCCTTTTTTACCTTGGGAAAAATGCCTTAGAAGTATATCTGTAATAAGAATGGAATGATAAGATAGGCTATTCAATGAACTTATATTTTTAAGCAGATAGAATATTATCAGAAATATAATAAGAAGAGAGTAAGTTGAGCTGCTCTCATATTTTAAGGAAATATGCTTGAGGAAAGCGATTCCAGTCTAACTGTAAACTGGAATTAATCTTCATCCAATCATTAATCTGTAGGGTTGAAAATCAGCTATTCATAGCTCCTCCATAATTTATTGAATGGGAAGAATCATAACAATAAAACTCATCTCTTCAATGCAAGGAATTAAGGAATTCATTTTGATAGATCCAAACAAATAAAAATATATCTAATTTTTACTTGGAAGGTATTTTCCTAACCTTTCTCGTTTGTTTTCTTAAAAATGATCTAATTTAGCAGAATAAAGTAATCATCCCCCTGTAACCTAACTTGAATGTCAGCGGTTTCATTTTTTTTTACAAATGGATTCATTTTCTGCTGTAAGTTTCTCTAGTGGGTACTATCTGACTTTTTATACAGTTCAATAAATTTTTGAAGCACTTTGTAAATACCAATTCTCTCAGCTGGAAAGAAAAGAAAAATAAGTCAAATGCTTATAAATACCTATTTCTTCTGCTCCATTTTCTTATCATTGTTTTTCATCACAAATATATACTTGCAAATATAAATGCAGATATAAATAAAAGGGAAACCACATGCATGCTTCCATCTAGATGTATCCACTCTGTACCTTTCTATTTATGATTATTCTAGTATTTTGGTTACATACCCACAAATCTCTGAAAACAAGCATTTTATCCCATTCATATGGCACATGTCTCCCCAGTGGTAGTATAGTTTTCATCCTAAAAGTCATTCCTTTTGTCTTTCATCCTTAACTTCCTTGCAGTTCTATTACCTCATCCTTTTCTGACTCAGGCACCAAAATGTGTATTGACCATCACAGTTTCCATCTGATTTATAGATATCCTGACTGTGATTTTGGTGCATGTGAGAATTTCTCAGATGTGTGCCAAATGGAAAATAGCAGTAGGACAGACTGGATTCCCACAGTGATTTAGGAATATTGTATAAGTATAGGAGAATGAATGCTAAGTAGAGGAAATACAATATACTCCCTTTTATCAGCGTGGTACAAAGTAATGTTTCACTGAGCCATAATCCCACCACAGGGTATACAGTAATCACAGAAATGTTTGACTCTGATAAATAAGGGTAAAAGGACATATAGATGTTAATTACAATTGGAGAACAATACAACTACAATTTCCTCTTTCCACTCTCTGGCAAATATCATAGCCCTTGTCTCCAAACACTCAGGTAGAAAAAGGATGGCATCATTTAGACTTCAAATGTGCTCAGCCTCCAATCCAACTGGGTTCACATAGCATGAAAGTTCATGAATGTCCTTGCTGATATTGTATCAGTTTATTTTGGAGTGTTTATTTATTGTGATTTTATTTACTCTCAAAAGCATCCTGGTTTGGGAAGATCGACCTGAGTGTCCTAAATAGATATTTTAAAACTCAAACAATGCCATGAGCAGAAGACTGATCAGATAATGTTCAATATAAATCAGGTCAGTAATGAGTACTGTCAACAACCAGACCCCATGTAAACAGATCAGATTTTCTCAGCGGTCAGCCAGGGAACGTCAAGACCAACAATATCACATATTGTGATTTTCAAAAAGACATAATCACCTATCCTTCTATGGAGAATTTATATAACATACACATGTACATATATATATATTTATATACACATATATAAGCAAAATCAGTAGTGACCTCATGTTTATTACAAGGTTATTCACAATAGCTAAAGACTGAAAGCAACAATGAATGAATGGGTGTTGAAAATATGGTACAGAGATGGGATTGAAAAAAGAAACGAAACCCTGTAGTTGCAAAGGCATGAATGGAAGAGAAGATCATAATGCGAGATGAAATACATCAGTCACAGAAAGACAAACAGCATGATCCTGGTCATGCGATGACTATAAAACAGTTGATCCTACAGAAGTTTAATGTAGAACGTTGGTTACCAGAGGCTAGTCTTGAGAGAAGGATGGGAAAGGATGGTTGGTAAGCACTAAGTCACAGTTGAGTAGAGTAAGAATTGTGTCCTGTTGCACTGTACATATAGGTATTGAAAATGAACTTCTTAGTTCAATAAACTGGAAGTTATTTTTTCCTAAAGAAATGATAAATACTAGAGGAGACATATATTTCTAATCTAATTTAAGCAATGTTTAACATGTATATAGACCAATACATTACATGGTACTCTATTAATATGTACAATGTTTAAGCTTTGGTATCAATGAAAATTAATCTAAATTAATTTAATTTAAAAAAGACAGCAAACCCTGGAAACTCACATCTATAATCCTAGCTAGTTGGAAGTCTGAGATTTGGAGGACTGTCATTCAAAACAAGAATGAAAAGACCAAAAGACTTCATCTCCTTCAATTACAGCTAAGAGACAAATTGGAGGTGTGCTTCATGGGGTAGAGTGCCAAATACATGCAAGGAAGCTGAGCAAGTATGAGGCCCTGAGTAATCTGTGACAGCCAAAATTAGTATGTCCTTAGAAGTTTCAGTACACACGTTGAAAAAAAAAAGTAATTAGAAACTCCAGTACACATGTTAAAAAGAAAAGTAAAAAAAAAACCCAACTCTTCTAAACAGTATACATATGCATGCTAAAGTTAAGAGCCTGTAATCTTATCCAAATGTACCCAGATGCTCCTAGAATGAAAAAGTCCTACTCAGAAAAACCAGGAGCCAATTTGAAAGTTATTCCACTAAGCACATCTAAAGCCCTTGTACAACAAACTTAATCACAATATTCAATTATATCATCATTTTTCAAAAGAAAAGTTGAAGCCTAGAGTATGCATGAAGTAAGAATGTATACAAAAAATGTGTTTTAAATAAGAAATCCATGAGAGTAGCAGAACTTGCTTCAACAAACAAGCCTTGAATCCCCCCTTCTCTTTTCTCTGGCCTACACTTTGTTTCATGGCCAAACTACTTTCCTTCTTTTTTTGCTAGTCTCAACTCTGCATTGTTTCAAATACTCAATTCTGGAACAAGGAATGGCATTTTAAGAAATATGCAGAGAGCCAGTACAAAATATTTTCCTTAATTCATTCATTGTGGTACACACTTAGAACTCAACAGAGTCCAAAAACATTCACTGAAATAATTGTCTCACACCTGCATAAGGTATTAGATGATGTCAAATTTCTAAGGCCATTTCTTAAGAAGATAATCTCCTCTTCCAGAAATTCCGTGTGTGAGGAACCAGGGCCAAGTGAAAGAGACAGAAACTGACATCTGCCAAGTTATACATATTATGGCTGGGAGGCCTCTTTTTAAGATGACTGCTCCATGACATAGATGGTTGATCCTTCTTCATAAATTATTGAATATTGAAAGAACTTGGAACATTTGGCATACATTGGAACCAATGTGGCTA
Source organism: Megascapheus bottae (assembly GCF_031878675.1). Lineage (NCBI taxonomy): Eukaryota > Metazoa > Chordata > Mammalia > Rodentia > Geomyidae > Megascapheus > Megascapheus bottae. The sequence goes on along the minus strand of NC_143511.1, from coordinate 74,762,757 downwards.
GTCAGGATGATTTTGCTCATTTTTAGGCAATTGCTGGAATATGAAGGCTTGATCTTAGAATTCTGGGGCTTCTCAATATGTATGTCTATGCTTAGGGCTGTTTAAAACAAAGTGGCTTCCATCGTAGCTGTTTTCTCTCTCATTTCTCCTTTTATGGTAAGCCACGCATATCAAATCTCACCATTTCCGTAAGGTAGTAACTCATTTTTCTAAAATGAATCAGGGCCTGGTGAAAGTTCTTATTTTCCAAAGTGATACCAGTGAATAGAAGAGCATTGTTTGGAGAGGGCTAATAAGCCCATTATAAATCTACCTGACTTTTCATAATCAGCTGTAATTGCTACTTTGCACACTTGATTCTATTTATTTAATATTACAATTCATATTATTTAATTATGTGTTTTATTTATTAAGTATTGGTACCAAGGGGTTTCAATTCAATATGTCAGCTTTTTAGTATACTGTATCTTTATCAATGTACTCCTTTCATCATTCACCCCCATCATAATTGAAAGTGAAAAATAAATACATAAAGCTTTGGGTTTCTGTTAAGTTAAGGCCAAGGTAGTGCAATTAGGTCTTCTGTTCCAGCCTTCTCTAATTCATCTCTCTCTTTCCTTCAGTGCCCTGGTCACAGGCTGTAAATATTCATTTCAACTTAATTATCCACTATCTGCATTAGAATGTCATTTCCATGAGGCCACACCCTCATTCAGCCCATTATTCTACTCCAAGTATGTAGAACCAGACATACCTGGGGAATTTCTTTGGCTTGCATAATGAGCAGGATATGGTCTCTCTATGAGGTTGACTTTGTGATTATGCAATACAAGGAATACAAGCTTAGAGTTCTAGCTGCCCAGGGCCTGAATCTGACTCCATTCCTTTCTGGATCATCTTGAATAAGCCTGTTGCATACTTTTTCTAGGTCTTCATGTATTCATGGTTGTACAGTGACAAAAACTCTCTTTCAAAGAGTGAGGTGAGGGCTCAACATGGAGTCCAATTTCAATGAATATTATGCCTTATAATAAGAGGCATTATCAGTTCCAGTTCACAAATGAAGGGATCAAGACTCAAAGAGAACACATTGCTTATAAGAAGTGGATGTGACCAGTGTTCAAACTTCTAGAGATAGAGATATAGCTGCAAAATCTAAACTACTAGGGTTAACCCAGTTAACCATATAACTGCATACCATGTAACACTGTCAACATTAAACTCCATCATGCACACAGAGATGACCCAGCTGTAGGACAAAATCCTGTTAAAAGAAGTGTGTGGTGTTTCTGGTTTGAAGGTAATGAGATAATTTAACTTCCGTTGTTCTAGGAACTTCCTGGTGTTGTGGGAGATCTAAATGGGGGTGACAATTCTATAAAATCCCCTCTGAAGCCCAGAGCCTCAACTTGCAAAGCAATCCCTTGTCTATCGTTCTTGTTATCTTGTCCTAAAAAGAAAGGAAAACTGTCTGAATAATAGCTTCTATAAGTTCTCCTCTTATGTGATTGCAGGTTCTAAACTACAGACAAAGACAAAGGAACAGAATGGGCTCACATGGTGATAGCGGGAAGCCCACAAGGCAATTTTTAAAATAATGGTTCAGAAGAGGTAGTAACAGGTAGTGTCATGATTTCTGCACAACTAGAAAGGAATTGTCCACATGGAAGTTGACATCAGACCCCTAAATTTTGTACATCTGATTAATGCCCATTTTTTTGTATGTGACCAGTCTTTGTAAAACCTCTGGGCCTCTTTTCCCTCAAGATCCAAATTTCTTTCTGACACTCTCCTGACAATAAACTCCTTTGATTTTATAGGAAGATTATTAGTTGTGCGGCTGTCAATTTAGAGTTACAGAAACTTAAAAGAATTTCAGAAGTGACCAAATAACTTATCCTAAAGGCTGATAAGGTAATTTCACCAACACTATATGCATATATATACACACACATATATGTATATATGTATATGTAAAATAATTTAATCTCTCTTCCCATCCCTTCTCCCCTTTCTAAAAACTAAGTTTACATCTTGACTAAAATAGAGTAAATTTGAGGGAGAACTCAAATAGCATAATTGCTTAAAAAGGCAAAGGTAAAATTCAACAACATAAACATTGGGAAATGGGTACTTGAAAAGGGTGGGGTGGGCTCAGGGGAGAGGGGTGGATGGAGGAAGAGAAGGAAGAAAGAATGCAGTCAAGAACCCAATGTGTATCCTACAAAATAAAAGTGCTGGAATAGAGGAGCAATGAGCAAGAATGTTGACAGGGTCAATGCTGACATTGACCAAGATGAAAGTTTTCATGAACTGCTTGGTTCAATGGTGACTCCTTTTTAAAAGTACTTACAGAAAGTCACATTAAAACATCCAAACAATTCCAAAATGTTTGATTTCACATATGTATATATAATTTCATATATATATATATAATACTACATTTACCCCTATCTATTTATTCTTTTACTGGCACCCACCTCCCAACAAAAACTGCTTAACATTCCTGCCATTCATTATTTTATAGGTTAATCATATAAAAAGGTTTCTCTGTGGTAGTTCATAATTAATATATTTTATATGAATAGAACTGACACACTCCTTTGTTTTCTCTTTTTGCATTCTCCCATGTCCTTATTATTAAATGAATTTCTTTATGGTATCTTCATCTATTGGTGGAGTGCATTTTTATATTACTCACCGTACTCATTCTCCTTCCCTATCAATTCTCCTTTGTCACCTGAATAGTCCCTGAATTACAACCATGTACATATATATGCATACATACACACACATGTGTGCATATCTGTACAGATACGTACACACATGAACAGATCTGTGAACAAACAAAATTCTGGATTTAAATGGTAGCTTTTGACTTAAGGATCACTGTGACTTCAACAAGTTATTTAACTTCTGACCCTCGCCTTTCTTGTACCTGAAATGGAAATAATGTCATCTATCTCATATTTAAGCACAAAGCACTGGACCCAGGAATTTAGTCTCTTTCTAATTCCCATTCTTTCTTAATCATATTCAGCAGCTCCTTCTTGAACTTTTTCTACAGGTACAACTCTGAATTTGTTTTGCAAGATGTGTGGTGAGGTGGACTAGATGTACTGTCTTTACAACATTCATAATTCCTGGGTCCCAGGCATATTCAGATTGAACTACTCACCATTTCTTTCAAATATCACCAAAGCCTCTCAGTCATGTCTGTGCTTGAGAGATGGTCTCTGAAGATTGTGTACTATTGATGGCAAATCAAAATTACGCCTGGCCTTCAAATTTTCAGCTCAAATACTTCAAAATCCTGACCAGTTTTTCTCCAAGAGTCCCTCACACTCTGAGGCTTGAAACGTCCTTCCCTCTCCTCTAAATTGTTATAGAATTTGAATCAACATCAATTTATCATACACTATGTATATAGCTCTGTGTAGACCCTGTAAGAAAAGCAAGATATTAAAATCTCCCTCACATAGAACAATATATGATATGATTTAAAATCGAAATGGGAGGGGGTAAGGAAGGGCAAGGGGGACAAAAACATTAGAAGGGGTATCAATTTTCGAGAAGTAATGCACCTATAACCTGACAAATGTAACTATAACCTCTCTATTCATTATCCCGACAATAAAATACAATTAAGAGCAATGGTATAATCTTTTAAAACCTTTAATTATCTTTAGGTCGTTATACAAAAGAGTTGCCATTTAACAGAGCAATTTATAGACCCATTATAACTTGATCTATGTTAACCTTTTCAACATTCTTACCTATCCCTCTCCTACCCACTCCTATCCTCACTCTTCTTAATTTTGCAGATCTGGACACACACACACACACACACACACACACAGAATTCAATTTCAGGAGATGTGCAACTTTGTTAGAATTCCATGAGGTTAAACAAATTCCATGAGGTTAAACAAGTGTATCCACCAATGTAACTTAAATTCCTATCTAGAATGTAACTGTTGACTTAGAATTTTCCCTATAGCCCCTTTGAGAAGGGGCTTTACTTATTTTTTTCAACGAGGATTAGTTCTGCCTGTACTGAGTTTTCATAAATGGAATCATAGTGCATACTCCCTATTGTCTGGCTTCTTGTGTTCAGCAAGGCTATGCAATCCAACTATGTTGCTAAGTATGTAAGCTTTTCTTTCTATTACTTAGTAATTTTATATTAGGTGACTATGTCATACTTAACATATCCACCTTAGATTTAGGTTATTATGAGGAAGGTTTCTGTGAACATAATTTACGAATCATGTTATAGGAGAAGATCTGCCAGTCATGGAGAATTAAGGTGAACATTAAAGGAAGCATTTAATATTCTTTCAAAGCAGTTTTATGCTTATACCAGAGGTATATTTAATCTAGATATTCTTCAGTCTCCTGTATATTATGGTTATTGTTGTTTTAGCCGATTTCCATTGGAGTTTCAGTACACATTTTTTTTCCTGATAACTACTGGTGCATACACCTTTTTATGTGTTTGCTAAGTAATCATATTATCATTCCTTGTTGTTATCACTATCATACCACCTTATAGGTTTTTTTAAATATTTTAATTGTAATTAATAGAAGGGTTACATTATATTTGCCAGATAGAAGGTGCATTACTTCACAAACATTGATAACCCTTCTCATGTTTTTGTTCCCATTTCCCTCTTCCACCCCTCCCCTCATCTTGTTTTCCCTATCCTATTTCAAATAAATAAACATACATACAATATATCCAATAACAAGGTAAGATACTGTAACAATATGAGATAACCACAGGACAACCAAAGAGATGAGAAATAACATAGTACATTAAGAACAACAGTCACATCTTATATGGCTCTTGTTTCTATATCTTGGAGGTCTAGTAGATTATTTTTTCATTATTCCCTTATTTTCTTGTTGTAAAATGTACTCATTATCTGTCTTTTGTAACTGTAATCCCTCTGCACAACACATTTTACAACAAGAAAATAAGGGAATAATGAAAAGTGTTGCTTCTTCCTTTCTTTGCTCCCAGTATTTCCCTCTGTTTTTAATCTTGACTTACAGGAATTGTGCAGATACTCTGGATAAAAGTACTTTGCCAAACATATATGCTATAAATATTTTTTCTCATAACATGTCTTGATGTTCTTCTTCTTGTTATTTGACATCTTTTGAGTAGAAGAAGCTCTTAGATTGGTTGGTCCTGTCAGAGGAATTGTTACCTATTTAGCTTTTTAAAGAAAAAAACATTAATTTTAGTTGTTATCTTTATAACTCTGTTCTATCTTAATTAACTTTTGTGTCTGGCTTGAAATCTTTTTTTTTCAGTATGACTATATAGTTTTTCCCAAACTACATGTTGAAAATAACATCTGTTCTATGTTGACATATTTTAGCACTTTGAGTTAACAGAAATTCCATATTCTGTCATTTCAGGATTTGTAAGGTATTCATATCTGATTATTTAGTAAGAGAATAGGAAAATGGAGAAATTAATCCAAAACCATACCATTAATTCATAAAGATCTATGCCAGCATCTGGGCACACTGTTTATGGGATTCAGGGTTCTAAGGGATTGGACAAGCTCATCACCAATAGCCTTCCTGGTTTCAGGTACACATGGCCAGTCTCTCAGGCTGACTTTGCTTGCTGTTTTATAGATTTTCTTGGGCCAATGCTGATATATTGCTATTTCTCAGGTTTCCTTCCTGCTTCTGCTTCACTTATAACTAGGACACATCAGAGATGTGTTATGGGGATTCTTGCTATAATTCTGATTCTTCAGCTCATTACCTGGCATGCGAAGATTTCCTTTGAAATATCAATGGAAGCCACAATGAGATAACATCTCTTGAGTTCTGTATGTCTGAAAAACTAGCAAAATGTGATTGATGCCCAGATCTGCCATCAGTGCAAGCTATACTTGGGCTTTCTTGAGGAAAGACCATTGTATGACTCACTAGCTGAATGTGGGAAACAAATCCTAAGGCAGTCTAATTGCACAGAGCAACCTCGGTCACTTTTCTGAAACAAATTTACATTCTGAGCCTGTGATTGGTACGATGGTCTGACAAATTCCTGAGATGCTCATCACCCATCTTTCCTATCATCTTGACCAGTGCATTTCTTTTTCTTTTTCAGCTCTAATCTGTAGCGCTAATCCATCTTCCTTGGCTGCACCCACAGAGGCTCTCTTTTTAGTCAAGCAATACATTTCCAAAGTCTGTCAGCACTATTCTTTGTGCATGATTCACACTGCCAATTTAGCTACAAATAGCCTGCAGTATCCATGCTACAACTTGAGTGTCTTGCTGACTTGAAATCCCCACCAAATAAACTATTCCATCACCCTTCAGTTCATCCTCCCACAAAACCCTAGGGCATCATAAAATGTGGACAAATTCCTTGCTATCTTGCTATCATGTAACAAGGGTGGATTCCAAGGCCTAACAGAGTCCTTGTTTATATCTGAAACCTTATCAACATCACTCTCCTTGTTCTCATTCTTATCAGTCATCTGGCCTTAGTCTTCACTAGAATAACCCTTTTAAACTCCCCTTAGAACATTTCAAGTTTCATTTGTCCTCTTTCTCCAAACACTTTCAAATTCTTCTCCTACATCAATTCCTTCACATCATTAGGTATGGTTCTCCAACTGGCCTACTTCTCAAAGCTGATTTTTCTCCATTAGGGATCTACAGTGAAATAGAAACAATAGAATAGAATAGAATAAGCCATAAAAATAGAATATATACATAAATTCTGTGGAATATAACATACGCATATATAACTATATATGTATATAACTGTATATGTATGTAACTATAACCATATATATTTATATATTACATATAATATGAATGATATATATATATGCATGACCACAATGGTAGTCTGTTGACCTTAGATCAGAGAAACCAGGAACTGTTCAGTCCAAGACAGTAGAAGTCTAAAAGCAAGCCAGAGATCTCAATATAGCCTAGAAGCACCAACCCCTCACTTCAAAATAGCTGCTGGTGTCAGTCTACAATCCAGGACTGAAAAACATGGAACTAGAAGTCCATGGATGACAGCTGCCACAGCAGAAAAGATGTACCTAGTTGTGGAAAGGATTCACAGGGAGAGCTTGAGCTTTCCCCTTCTTGTACTTTTCACTCCATCCAGGTCCCCAGGGGATGGATGCTACTGTGCACTTTAAGGGTGGGTTTTCCCCACTTGGTATGCTGCCTCACATGCCAAACCTCTCTAACAAATACCTTTATGAACATATCCAGGGTTACGCTTTCCTTATTCTCTAAACGCATATAGAAGAGATTAAGGATCTTGTTCAAAGTTATACTGCTTTGTAGACAACTGAATAAAATTGCAGCATATACTTTTCGGCTTCATAGCCTTCAATCAAGAGTTAAGAACAATTGTGGGTGTTTTCTGAATAAGGCAACAGGGCAAATATAAGGCCAAAAAAAGGAGGTAAGAAGGAAAAAGGAGGTTGGAAACAAAATGCAGCAGAGAGTTCAAGAAAGAAGAGAAGTGTCTGTAGCATCCCATGACACCATCAAATAGCAGCAAAAGCACAGTCATTGCATTTGGCAGTTAAAAGGTGTCTTCCATCTTCAGGTCTCACCAAAATGGTGGGTGAAAATGTGCAGAAAGGAAAATGGGGGTCAGAAAATGCTCCAGGCACACTTGTGAGAAGTTCATACTGAAATACAATTGAGAAGTCATGGAACTGGGCGAGTGTATTTTTGTTGGCTTTTTAGTTTGGAGAATTGTTTTGTGGTTTAGGTTGAAGAAAGTGAGCATGTTTCTGGACATATGGAAAGGAGCCAGAAAAGAGGAAAATTAGTAGTATGTGTCTGAGTACTTTGAAAGACTCATCAGATCTGCCTAGGACAAATATAAACAACCACCACCAAGGGGGATGCATGTGTTCGAAGGAAGATGTATATTCAACTTTACCTGCCTTTCTGTGTGTTTCTCTCACTCAACCTACCCTGCCCTGGCATTCCAGACAGAGCGTGGTTCTATCAGGAAACATTAGAGCCCACTGGAATCTGTTTCTCTGACAGAGTAGTCTACTGATGAATTAAGTGCAAATGAATCAGATACAGATGGGACCCCATTTCATATGAAATAAACATGAATTACAAAATTGGAAGAGGAAAAATGCCCAAGGAAAAATCCATTCATGCCAAGTGAAAATTGCTTGGAACATTAATTTTCCAGCATGGTTCCATAGTCCTTCTATTCCTTAACTCTCAATTCAAGCTGCTCCCAATTTGTCTGGACAGATGTCATTTGTCAGTCCTTTGGGGCCAGACAGATCTGGGGAAAGAACAGCATCAGAGACTTCTGGGAAAAAAACAAAAACAAGAGACCTACATTGGTCAATACGTGGCTCCGTGGAGAGCTGGTAAGAAATGAATTTGGCAGGCCTAGGGAATAGTCTTCTTCTTACAGACTCAGAATGGCAATCAGAATGGAAAAACCAGTGGGCTTCACAGTCAAGCAGATGCTGGTTGTGATCCTGGAAATATCACCCATCTGTAATGAGCCTTCGGTCAAGATTCAGTTTACATTATCTGAAAAGAAGGGCCATCGATTCCATATTTTACACAATTACTAGACTCTCATGAAGGAAGCATACAGAATAACCCTGAAAATGTAGTGAAGAAAAAAATAATAAACCAGTTTCCATGCCTACAAAGCCACAGAGATCATCAGGGTCATCAAAAAATCAAACCAGTGGTTTCTAGTCTCTTGAAGGAGGGATACTCTCAACTAGACAGGATTCTGATGGCATTCTAGATGAGATTCAGGACTATTGAGTCATTGGAGGGGCAGTAATGAGGGATAAATAAACTAATATAAGGAGGGCACCTTGGCATTTAATAAATAGCTGTTCAGGAAGTATGAATTGCAATACAAATTGTCCTTGTAAAGACATCACCTGGGCATGATCATGAGACTAGTTTCTAGTCATTGCATATACTGAGAGTTGTTGGTCAGATCTTCAAAAGGGTAAGCTCACAGGTCATTTTTGCCTTATTTCTGTTTCTTTTTTAGATTATAACTGTGATACTGGAATGGATCAGCCCTCTTAATGGAAATACAAGCTACAAAAAGGCTTGAGAAAGGATTCGGGGAAAACAAGGAAGAACTTGGATATTAACTGGTTTCTTGGAATAACTACAGAAGCCCGGAATGCTTACCTTTAGTTATATAATTTATGAGTCTCAAATGTACTGGTTTACTTGTGATGCTTATACGAGGGCTTCTGTCACCAGGAGCAAAGAAACACTTGATGCATAGTAGAAGAACTTGAGTTCAAAACTCTGTAAAAATGAGGGTACAGTCTATGTTGGAAAGAACCTTCTATGGTAATACAGTAGCTGCCCCTGAGGGTCAAAGTTGCTTACCCAAGCTAACCTTCGGCCAAAAAGTTATTGACTCTGAGCAGTGGATAGGCTCTTCAAGTTGGTATTGAAACTGATTCTGGGAAGAAGGACCGCTACCTGAGAAGGAAATGTAACTGTGAGATTAGAGGGATGCTGGAGAAGGTATGGTGATGGGTTCAAGGTCTTATGTGGTATCTGGTGAGAAGGATCTCGAGTCTAACAAATTGAGTGAAACTGAGTACTAGTGATTTCTATGGAAGGCCACATGGCATAGTATGAGTCAGGGCACGTAGTTGCGAGAAGGACATAATCCTTGATGAATTTTACAGTGTTTGATTCCTTGAATCAACACCTACAAACAATGTACCAAGTACAATCTCCCTTCAGGATAATAGGTCTCTCAAATGACATAATAATGGCTATTTTGGTGAATCACTGACAGAGTTATGAAATACAGTCTATCATCTATATCTGTTATCTATCTACTATCAACCATCGAACATCATCATCTAGAAATGAATCTTAGTTATTACTATTTTGTTATTTTAACATATAAATTATAAGTATATGCCATATGCTAGTTTCCTTACTGTATGCTGTAGGAATACTATAATTTCTCCTTTAATACTAACTATAATTTCTGACTTAGTATAGAAAAAAGCCATATTCCCTACAAAAGAAGACACTCATCTTTTGAAATTAAATGAGAATCAAGTCACCCTTCAGATTAAATACTTCGGAAGATTTCCATTATTCTTAGGATGAAACCTTGGTGTTCTTTAGGTGACAGAGGAAACTTGCTCCCTCTTAGTATCAGGCTAATTTCACAATTCTAGATGTCTGATTAATATATGATATCTTTATAACTGATTAGTATTTAGTTTTCACTCCATTTTAGCCTCTTTGGGAGAAGCCATTGTTTTGTAGGCCTACTCTATCCCTGAAATTTTGATAGTTAGGAGGGTTTATTTTTTGTTATTGTGTAGATCTTAAAAATGTTTACCAGAGTTTTTCATGATGAAGGCTTGATGGCCAGCCTTCAGTGCCAATGGGAAGTGGTGGGGCTATCAAATCATAGGTCTTGAGAGCATATCTTGAAGAGGCTAATTGAAACTCTCTCTCTCTCTCTCTCTCTCTCTCTCTCTCTCTCTCTCTCTTCTCTTTCTCTCTGTCTCTGTCTCTGTCTCTCTCTGTCTCTCTGTCTCTCTCTGTCTTTTTCTCTCTTTCTCTGTGTCTGTCTGTCTGTCTGTCTCTGTCTCTGTCTCTGTCTCTCTATCTCTCTCTCTGTCTCTCTCTTTCTCTGCCTGTCTGTCTGTCTCCCTTCTCCTCTCTCTCTCTCTCTCTCTCTCTCTCTCTCTCTCTCTCTCTCTCTCTCTCTCTCTCTCTCTCTCTTTCTCTCTCTCTCTCTCCCTCCCTCCCTCCCTCCCTCCCTCCCTCCCTCCCTCCCTCTCCCTCCCTCCCTCCCTCCCTTCCTCCCTCCCTTGAGCTAACATTGCCATAGTATATTCTGCCTCTATAGCAGAAATCAATAGGACCAAACAACTAGGAACTGAAATTCTGAAAAAAATGAATGAAAATGAATCTTTCTGGTTCATCCTGGGCATTTTGTCACAGTGTCATAGTCACGCATAGAAATAAAATTCTGGGGATCAAATCAACCTACCACCCACAACTGAACAAGAGCCTCTCTCTGAATTCCAGTTTTGGTCTGTAAATGGAGTAAAAAGATGAAATGTTTAAAGTCTAACTTGACAATAATAAATTAGGAGTGAGCATAGATTCATATATGGCAGACATGAGCTGGATTCTAGATACTAGCGATACATAGCACTTGAATCATTTATTTATTTTATTTGTGTACTTTTTGTTGCTGTTGTTGATTGTGGGGCTCAAACTTAGGGACTGGGCACTGTCCCTGAACTTTTTCTGCTTAAGGCTACCACTTTGAGCCACAGTGTCATTTCTGGTTTTCTGTTAGTTAACTGGTGATCAGAGTCTCATGGACTTTCCTGCCCAGTCTGGCTTCAAACTACAATCCTCAGATCTGAGTCTCCTGAGCAGCTAGGATTATAGGCATACGTCACCAGCACACAGCCACTTGAGACACTTACCACCACCACCTTTGAACCTCAGTTCCTACTCGTGTACAACAAAGTTCACTCTTATAGGATCGGGTTTCTCTGAGCATTAAATGTAAGCATGTAAAATGGGTGGCAGAGAGTGACAAATGCAAGGCTAGCTTTATTCCTATTGTCTCCACAAACTGGATAAAATAATAAATGACTGTAAAATTTTCACTACCATTTCAGTTTCTTTACCTCTTTTCTGCTTGGAACATTGCTGGGTAGTTTTGTGATCATGTATTCTAGGCATAATATTCCGCTGTTCATTTTTTGTTATGTTCTAAATCATTACAACTGCAATATTTTCAAAGAATCTTATGTATGTAGCAATGTAAAGCCAGATTCCTTTATAAAACAAGTAAATATGCATTTATTCAGCAGCTACATAGTAGCAGGGCTTTGTAGCAGTTGGCACAATTGACTTTGCAATAAATGTGGAGTCTCTAATATTGAAAACATTTTCTTTGGATACTTGCAGAAGCCTCCTTCCACCACCAGAGAGCAGTAAATAGCCACTCTTCAGGATTTTTATACTCCAAGTCCTCACTTACACTACCAAATAACTACTTCTCTCCATGTAAACCATCCTGGCAAATGTTGAGTAAGTCTCAACTGTCTAGTTGGTCAAATGCAAAAAAAACCCACTGAAATAAAGGGCCTGTGATTTCTGATTTTATGAATGTAGTCCTCAAGAATGTTGAAAATAAGAGGGCTGTGATTATTTAAATGAATTTTTAAATAATCAAATCCTGGGACAACTCATTAAGGAAAGAAAGACTGAAAGAGTGACATTGTCCAAAAAAATATATTCATGATCTGTCTTATGAAATGTTATCTCCTCTGTATGATACTTTAGTCATTGTTATATAAATAAAATTATATGAATAAAATTATATTAAAAAAGAAACAGGAACTGAGACTTGGAGATAGGTAAGAGTTTACTAAAAACATTCAATGAATTGACTGAAGGGAAGGAAACAAAGCTTGTGGTCAGTATGTTGCAAATGTCTCATGGATTGACTAATTGGTCTCCATGTGTAGAACACTTTAATATCACTCCTACAATTGCATTGCCACCGAGGACCTTTCTTTAGTCTTTTCATTATTGGCTTCCATAAATTTCCCTGTTCATACTCGTCTCATTGGTATAGTTATTAGAGCACCCCCACCCCCGGAGTTTACTGTCTCTACATAGAAGCTATTTAGGTAACATGATTAGAAAACATGTAGAGGTATATATCAAAGGAAAACTTAAATATCTCCTTCAGGAACATACTTGTAGCAATCACAGATAATGGGCTTTTAGCGTCAAAGAATATTAGGGACTTTAGTGGGAAGCCAATGCATACATCCATTGTCTCTCTTTCATATGATAATTAGTTGGCCTGGCATCCATTCCTGCAACCTGCTGTATCAGTGAAACTGTGGGCATGGATACAAATGAGATGTAATGCCTTATAAATGTAAGTAAGATGTAATCCATAGTCCTTAAACCCACAGGTTAATAGCATATCTCATAAGAAATTGAATAATTAAAGAACAAAATTACAAATTTGGTTGTTTTCTGATACATGATAGTGACAGTATTTTTCTTTTCTGCCTTCCTTATTTTCTTCTTCTTCCTCCCCTCCCCCTCATCCTCATCCTCCTCCTTCTTTATCATCCTCCTCCTCCTCCTTCTTCTTTCTTCCTTCTTCCTTCTCCTTCAGTAATGCATGTGTCAGAAAGACACTTTTGACATTTGAAACACAGATACACACAGTAAGACTCCTCAGAAATATGAGGGCCCACGTGGATACTTTGGAATATATTGATAAAGATCCACTGGAAAGACAAACTTCTCTTGCATCACAGTGGTACTCACACCCAGGAGCTAAGAAACTGAAGCCATTTTTCTTGGAAAGATGGGATTTAAACTCTGTTTTATAAGGGAAGGGCCAATTGGTACTTTGCACATGAAAAAACAATCTGCCTCTTTTTCTTACATCAGATCCCAAAGAGCACAAAGGCAAGGAGATTCTAAGCCAAAGATGGGTCATATTTTGTAATCGACAGAATGGGAAGTCTTGGGTCTATGCAATGACTGGAGAAAGGGCTGAGAATGTACTTGAGAGAACTAAGCATAGGGATTTTCAAATCAAGAGGCTAAGGAAGGGGCCCTCCTGGTCTAGACTGGCTGAGAGTGTGTGTGCATCTTCTCTTCTAATGGACAATTATGGGTGGTGCCATGATTGGACAAGTGAACACTTGTATCAAGATAAGCCAGCAGAGCCTGTTAGCAAAAAGATGATCATCTTCCAAAAGAAAACTTTTGACAGTTTAGAATGTTATGTGACCCCGCCCCTCTTGCTTTATTGTGGAGACAGACTGTCTTTGCTGTAAAGCTTCTCTAAGTTCAACTTTCACTTAATAGAGTGGTGGCATTTTGCTCAAACTTTTGACATATTTAGAAAACATATTTCTAAAAAATCAAACAAAAATGAAGTCACATGACAGAATAACATATGCAGTAATCAAGTACACAGGATATTGATGGATTACAGGAAAATGAATCACATGTAATGATATTTTCTTCTTCAAGTTCAAGGGGGATGTTGTTGGATTGTCTATCTTGAATCAACATAGACAATGCAGGAGCTGGGAGAGTGGCCTAGTGATAGAGTGTTTGCTAGCATGCACAAAGCCCTGGGTTTTATTCATTGGCATCACATACACCCCACCCAAAAAAGCCAGAAGTAGTACTGTGGCTCAAGTGGAATAATGTTATCCTTGAGAAAGTCAGACAGTGTGCAGGTCCTGACGTTAAGCCTTAGGACTGGCCAGAAAAAGTAGATAGACAATGCAGTCTTCTGTAAGCATCAAGAGGAGAAATCCCAGTTAGGCTTGCAGCAGCTGGCAGAAAAATGCCAGCTATGGAAGCCTGAGAATAATTGGAATTGACTCAGGAATCAGTCATAAAGAGGAAGTCTGGGCAGTGGGAGCAATAGGTGAGAAGAGAGATGCCTAGACAAACAGCCTTGTCTTGCACATTTTCAATGTGTTGAAAAGTGGGGGATAGGCAATCAAATACCAGAGAAAAGCACTTCATGCTTCTTCTTCTTTGGTATAATTCTGTTGGTGCTGATTTCCGTTCATAAGCTTTGAAATTCCACACAGTTGGAACACTGAGTTCAGAAGTGGAATGGACAGTAGACAGGCAGGATTGGCTACTGGGTTCAGTAGCCAGTGGTTGCAAGGAAAGGAACTGGGGGAAAGCAAAGGAAAGGATGAAATTGTTCAAAACAGTAACGTACTCATCACCTGACTTATGAAATGGTAACCCTCTCTGTACAACACCTTAATAATAGCAATAAAATTATATATTTTTTAAAAAAGATTCATTTGATTTCTGAAACATAAAACCTCTGAGTAAATGAGGCTGGTGCTTCCAAACTGAAGCTCTTTGAGGAGAGAGAAGATCATGTTGTGCATTGTCATGTGGGTGTGATCCTCCTGTCATCCCCCCTACGCTGCAGGCTGAGACAGGCAGGGCAAACTCAAGGCCAGCCTGGGCAGCGTAATGAGACTAGTTCAATAGGAAGGGCTTTGTTAACATGCACAAGGCCCTAGGTTTAATTATTTTTTTAAATTATAACTGTTGAAAAAATATATATGTCACTGTTGTTTTTTATGATACTCAAGGCAGGGACATTCTCAGGCATGCCAGAATTCAAGATGCCTGGTTCATACCAACTCTTACTGATAAGAAAGGCAAAGTGCCTTCTCTTCTTCTTTGCCATTATTTCCCCTGTATTGCCACAGAATCTTGCTTCAAATGACTTATTTCTATAGTTTAAGCCTCCATTTTATAATGATGGGCATTATAAACTCTGCTCTTTCTGATGGAAGCATAGAATTACACACACACACACACACACACACACACACACAGACCACATATGTTTGTATGTATATGTGTGTGTGTGCATGTGTGTGTATATATATATATATATATCACATTTTCTTGAACCATTTGTTCACTGAAGGGCATTGAGATTGATTCTGTGTATCTTGGCTAGCTATGGTAGACAATACTGCAATGATACTGCAATGAATATGGTTGTGTTTGTGGCTTCAGTGTGGCCTGGATTGTGGCTAATTGGATAAATGTTGGGTCATAGGGAACATCTATGTTTAGTCTTTTGAGGAACCCCCATATTGCTTTCCAGAGTAGTTGAAGAAGTTTACATCCCCACAAAAATGTTGTAGCATTTCACTTTGGCTACATCCCCACCAGAATTTGTTGTTGTTAGTTTTCTCAATAATTGCCATTCTAACTGAGATGAGATGAAATCCCGATATTGTTTTGATTTTCATTTCTTTTACAACCAGAGATGTGTCTGTTGGCCTTTTTCACTTCTGACAAGTCACTCTAAGTCTTTAGCACATTTATTAATTGGGTTGTTGTTTCCTTTTTTTAATTTTAGTTTTTTGCCAGTCCTGGGCTTTAGCTCAGAGCCTGTGCACTGTCCTTGGACTTTCTCAAGGCTAGAGCTCTACCACTTGAACCTCAGCACCACTTTCAGCTTTTTTCTATGCATGTGGTACTGAGGAATCGAACCCGGGTCTTCGTGCATGCTAGGCAAGCACTCTACCACTAGGCCAAACTCCTGGCCTAGGTTGTTGTTTCTTTGAGGAGTTGTTTTTGAGGATCAGAAGGGCCCAATAACGATATGCATTTAGTAGACAAGAGGTTTGTAATTTTACTTAATATGGTTCTTTTTTCTTCTTCTAGTTTTCCCCCTATACTTAATTTCTGTGTCTTTTGTCTTGTATGTAAGTTTTTGTGATTTGGTGAGGGGAAGGAGAAACATAAAAATGAGATAAAGGGTGAGCTAATTCAGCAGTGATACTGGAAACTATGTTGTAAAAGAACTCTACAACTTGGTGGGGGGGCTGGGAGAAAATAAGGAAAGGGGTGATACTGTTTAAAAGAAATGCAGTCAAAACTTAATTTATGTGACAGTAATCCCTCTGTACATTACTTCTACAATTAAAAAAAGAAAACAAAGAAGCTTCCATTCCCAGTACAAACTCTGTGTCTGTATCAATATGATAAATATATATAGGTATATGTATACACATTTATGTATATATATTATATATATCTTACTTCATCATCCATCACAATTACTTAATAGCTGATTTTACATTTTTTCAATAATTACTACTAACTCTGCTTGATCTTTGTTTTTTTGTTGTTGTTTTGTTTTCTGCTTTTGTTTTTTGTTATTTTTTTTTTTTGCCAGTCCGGAGCTTGTGCTCAGAGCCTGAGCACTGTCCTTGGACTTTCTCAAGGCTAGAGCTCTACCACTTGAGCCTCAACACCACTTCTGGCTTTTTTCTATGTATGTGGTACCGAGGAATTGAACCCAGTCTTCATGCATGCTAGGCAAGCACTCTACTACTAGGCCAAACTCCTGGCTCAATTTTAGGGGTTTAATTATCTTTTCCTATAGAAGAATATAATCCATTTTCTGGGTAAATAAACTCTGCTCTACCTAAGTGTTGGAATAAATGCAAAACTCAAATTCTTTGATATGCCTCGAGGTGCCAAACAAATTCTGGCCCCATATCTTCCATTAACTTTATTCCTGTACTTTACTCATGGCACTTTGTATGGCTCTTTGCCCTAGCCCTACTGAATAGCACATGTTCCAATCAGCATGTGCAGTCTCTTTCTCCTCTCTCACTTTCTCTCCATATAATGCATATGTATATATGCATTAGCACAATATAATCACACACACATACATACACATATATCCCATCCACCCTTGTTAAAATAGAGGGGAAAGTAAGGCAGAAGTGTTAATACAAATATAATAAAACTGGTCAAGAAACATTATGTGCATGTTTTAAATATCACTATTAACTCTCCTCATACAATTAATTAAAACTGATCAAATTTTAAAACAAAAAGATAACAAAATTTTCCTTCAAGCTTTGTCCATTTCTCCTTGTGTAGAAAACTGTTCCATTTTATCTCCATTCCTGAGGAATTTTCATTCGTCCCTCAGTTCCTGGCACAGATGCTACCTTTTCTATCCAGCCCACCATGGCTCACATCAAATGGGATTTCTGCACATTTCCTGTTTATTTTCCCATAATTGTGGATCATTGCAAATTCCCAGTTAATTACCTGTCTTTCCCATCAGACAAATAGGCTCTATCGAGTAGTAAGAAGGATCATGTTTTTCATCATCCCCCCAGTCCATACAGAGCATCTGACAAATGATGCAAGCTCAATAAATGGTTAGATAAGTAAATAAATGACCAAATACATTAGTGCATATGACACCTGAGAATGGAAAGGAAGAGATGAATAGGCCAGTGGGTGATCATTTGTTTCCAAGGCAACGTTCCACCTTCTCAGTCATATTCCTACATTCTATCCTTGCAGAGAGGTCAAGTGAGGTCTGTACAAGGGGGGAGCCTATTTGCCTCTGGAAAGTATTCACTGCTTCTATTTTGCATTCTTCTGCCTCTGATGTTGTCAGTGAGTCCAGCTTCTGGGATTTCTATTAGAGTCAGGCTGCATGAACAGACTCTGGGCTAGAGCTGCAGTTGGGAAGAATGCCCTTGGTGTGAACAGAGTTGTTATGAGTGCATGCAGACATTGGCGTTGTCTCTGGCTGTGAGCAGAAAGGGAGCTCAGTGCAAAAGAAAACAAATGAAAGTAGAAAATGGGCTGTCCCTCACAGGAGTGTTAGATTTCAATTCTGGAGTCTCATGTACTTTATTTCAAATGCAGCTCTCCACAATCTGACCTTGGGCAAAGAATCTGTCTTTTCTAACCCAGGCTTAAATGAAATTACTTTCATGGACTGTTTAGATGAAATCTGAGTATTTAATAGGATTTGTGGATCTACCTATCATCTATCTTTCTACCCATCTGTGATCTATAACCACCATTTATCTATCATCTGTTTTCCTTAACTATCTATTTTGTCTGTATGACTCTCTGTCTCTGGTTTGCCTGAATAGGAGAATTCTTATCTATTAAATGTACTGAGATGCTACATTACCAAGAGTGCTTATTCCACTTTAATTTCATATTGTGGAGCTTGTAAACTGTGACATAAGACTCTGAGCCAGTATCAACAGCCCTCAGTATTAGAGGAATCTGCATAGCACCAAGTCTGTGCATGACTAAGATGCCCATCATTATGCACAGAAATAAAAAGCTAACCTAGATTATCTGAAAATGTTCATTCAAGAACTCTACTAATTAATTACTATCCACTGTAAAAATTTATGACTGCAGAGAAAATGATAGTTAATCATCCTCCTCATCCATTCCTCCAAGTACAGCTATCATTTCTCAGGTAGAGCAGGGTCTGAGGGAATGTACATGTGCAGAAAACATGGCCACTAGTGGGAAATCCAAGGATCCATGTCTGCATCACCAAGGCACAATTTTCCCTGCATTGGACTGGTTAGCACACTGAGACCTCTAGTCTTGCAGCACACAACCCATCATTCTTCTCTGCACATCATAATGGACAATGCTTGGTTTCTTAGATAACCAAAGTAGGAAGCACTCCAGGTTTTCTGTAATTCTAGATTTTTAAAAAATTACTTATAAAACAGAGTAAGAGAGATACCTCAGATCTAGCCTTTAAGTGTGATGCTAACAAATTGTGGTTCACTTACTGAGTTACTTTATTGACACAACTAATACCTCATGCACAATAATATGGGGTGCTGTGCTGGTGGAACTTTTATGCTCTTGTTCTCTGTTTGGTCTGCTAATACCATTTCCTTTCTAACTCCAACTGGATCAAAGACCTGGAGGTAAAAGCCGACACTGAAAACTTGACAAGAAGGAATAGGAGATACACAAGACCTCCTTGGCACAGGTTGAAACTTTCTTAATAAGGACCAAGAATCACAACAAATCAGAGAAAGGCTGGATAAGTGGGACTGCATTAAACTGCAGAGCTTTTGTATGGCAAAGGACATAGCTAGTAAACTAATTAGGAAGCCTACAGAAGTGGGAGAAGATCTTCACCAACCATACAACAGACAAAGGCCTCATATCTAAAATATATCAACAGCTCAAAATATTGAATCACTCCAAAACTAATTTCCAAAGTAACAACCAAAGTAATAAAGGCTGTGTATGAGAAACCCACTGCTAGTATTACACTTAATGGTGAAAATCTAAAGCCATTCCCTCTAAAATCAGGAACGAGACAAGGATGCCCACTCTCTCCACTACTCTTTAACATAGTACTAGAATTCCTAGCCAGTGCAATAAGGCAAGAAGCAAGCATAAAGGGGATCCAAGTAGGGAAAGAGGAAATAAAACTACCCCTCTTTGCAGATGACATGATTCTGTATTTAAAGAATCCTATAGACTCTACTCCCAAGCTCCTTGAGCTGATTCAAAGCTTTGGAAGAGTAGCAGGCTATAAAATCAACCCTCAAAAATCAACTGCCTTCCTTTATGCCAACAGTGAGAGGAACGAGGCAATAATCAGGAAAGAAACTCCTTTCACAATAGCCTCAAAGAAAATAAAGTACCTAGGAATTAGCTTAACTAAGAATGTAAAGGACCTTTTTGACGAAAACTTTAAAACCCTAAAAAAGGAAATTAAAGCCGAACTAAGGAAATGGAAAAACCTCCCATGCTCCTGGATTGGAAGAATCAACATTGTGAAAATGACAATCTTGCCAAGAGCTATCTACAAATTCAATGCAATACCCATCAACATCCCAATGTCATTCTTTAAAGAAACAGAAGAGGCAATCCAAAATTTCATATGGAATAATAAAAGACCCCATATAGCAAAAACACTTCTTAGCAGAAAGAACAGCGCTGGAGGAATTTCAATTCCAAACTTTAGACTCTATTACAGAGCTATAATTCTCAAAACAGCTTGGTACTGGCACAGGAACAGGCCTGAAGACCAATGGAATAGAACTGAGGACCCAGATATTAAACCACAGACCTATGGCCACCTAATCTTTGACAAGGGAGCCAAAAAAATAGAATGGAAGAAAGACAGCCTCTTCAACAAGTTGTGCTGGCAGAACTGGTTAAGCACCTGCAGAAAACTAAAGCTGGATCCTTCTTTGTCACCTTGCACTAGAATGAACTCCAAATGGATCAAAGACCTGGAGGTAAAAGCTGACACACTGAAAACTCTACAGGAAGGAATAGGAGATACACTAGGTCTCCTTGGCACAGGTTGAAACTTTCTTAATAAGGACCAAGAATCACAACAAATCAGAGAAAGGCTGGATAAGTGGGACTGCATTAAACTGCAGAGCTTTTGTATGGCAAAGGACATAGCTAGTAAACTAATCAGGAAGCCTACAGAGTGGGAGAAGATCTTCACCAACCAAACAACGGACAAAGGCCTCATATCTAAAATATATCAACAACTCAAAAAATTGAATCACTCCAAAACTAACCTCCAAAGTAACAACCATCCCATTAAAAGATGGGGCAAAGACTTAAAGAGAGTCTTCTCTGAAAAAGAAACAAAAATGGCCTATAGACACATGAAGAAACATCTCTGGTCATAAAAGAAATGCAAATCAAAACAACTCTAAGATTCCACTTCACTTCAGTTAGAATGGCCAGTATCAAGAAATCTAATAACAACAGATGCTGGAGGGGATGTGGCCAGGAGGGATCACTACTACACTGTTGGTGGGAGTGCAAACTCGTTAACCACTATGGAAAGCAGTATGGCAGTTCCTCAAAAGACTAAACATAGAGCTCTTCTATGACCCAGCAATTCCACTACTTGGCATTTACCCAATCATCCAGAAACAAAGACATACTAAATCCACTAGCACAACAATGTTCATTGCAGCACTATTTACCATAGCAAAGATATGGAACCATCCTAGATGTCCCTCAGTTGATGAGTGGATCAACAAGATGTGGTATTTGTACACAATGGAATTCTATGCTGCTGTCAGAAAGAATGACATTGCCCCATTTGTTAGGAAATGGAAAGTCTTAGAAAAGATCATATTAAGTGAAGTAAGCCAAACTCAAAAGAACTTAGGCTCAATGGTTTCCCTCATTTGTCATAATCAGTAGAAACCTTGGGCTCTCTAGCAGAGATTTGCAATAGAGCAAAACTTTGATACAAAAGGCCATATAGTAGGGCGCTAAATGAAAGGATCTCTAGGATATAGAAACATAAGCCATATAATGAATAATTGCTGTTGTTAAGGTACTATGTTATCCCTCATCTCTTTTGCTGTCCCTTGGTTATCTCATATTGTTACAGTATCTCACTTTGTTACCTGATATATCGGATATAATTGTATTTTGTTATTTGAAATTAGATAGGGAAAGGGGGAAAACAAGATGAGGAGTGGGGGTGGGGGGGAGGAAAATGGGGACCAAGACATGTGAAAGGGTATCAATGTATGGGAATTAATGCACCATCTATCTGGCAAATATCATGTAACCCTTCTATTAATTACAATAAAAAATATATGAAAAAAATCAAGACGTCTTCCAACATCAGGGGTCTATAGTTTGGTTCATTTCATGAAATGAAAGAGTGTTCCAAGAGAAGATGAGTTGGAGAAAGAGACAGATAGAAAGAATAAGCAGGACAAGGAGGAGGAGATAAAGAAAGCAAAAGGATTAACCATTTAAGACTCAGAAACTGTAAGAATCTGGGAAGTGGATGAATCTAGAGCAAATCATGATGAGTAAGACAAGTCAAGACCAAAGGAACAAAAGGCTCATGGTATCCTTAATATGTGGCTATTAGATCCAAACAGTACAAGAGCGAGGACTCAATATTTGCATACCCAATGTTATGGACAAGGTACTAGAAATATAAACACAACTACATAGACATAAAAATTTATGACTCGGAGCCGGGAGTTTGGCCTAGTGGTAGAGTGCTTGCCTAGCATGCATGAAGACCCGGGTTCGATTCCTCAGTACCACATATATAGAAAAAAGCTGTAAGTGGTGCTGAGGCTCAAGTGGTAGAGCTCTAGCCTTGAGAAAGTCCAAGGACAGTGCTCAGGCCCTGAGCTCAAGCCCAAGACTGGCAAAAAAACAAAACAAAACAAAAATCTATGACTCTATAGACATAATGTTTTAGTACATAGATTAATATGTTTCTATGACATACAAAAATCTCAGCTTAATTTTAATTATGTTCTAAAATCTAAGTATTAGTGATTGTATATAGAGATTCCCTTCTTGAATACTTATTTGTTAAATATGTCATTTGAAATATGATATAAAAATCAATGTTAATAAATTCTTTAATAAAAAAATTTAAAAAATTAAAAGAATCTACCTCAACTGATGGATTTTTCCCTACCCTGATTTACATGGATTATGCCCCGTCCTTCTTTCTTCCTTTCTGAGTGTTTGTGTATTTTTGTATTATAGGTATTATAGTTTATAGTTTTTATCTTATGTTTTCTAGGAGGAGGAAAGTATTAAAAAAAAAAGGAAGAAACAATAAGGGCTGGGAATTTGACCTAGTGGTAAAAGTTCTTGCCTAGCATACGTGAAGGCCTGCGCTCAATTCTTTAGTACCACGTACATAGAAAAAAAGCTAGAAGTGGTGCTGTGGCTCAAGTGCTAGAGTTCTAGCCCGGAGAAAGCCCAAGGACAGTTTTCAGGCCCTGAGTTCAGTCCCCTCAACTGGCAAAACAACAACAAAAACCAATAAGAGCAGTAAATTAAATATATTGCACTGGGAGGAATTAAGTGTTTCAATTCAGCAAACACTCTTTATATTATCAAATTAATAAATATTAAGTATGATGTTTATACTAACAAATAAAGAGTAGAGAGGAGTCTAAAAAATTCTTATCAATAGGAGGAAGGCCTGTAATCCAGGCTGTTTGGGAGTTGAAGAAGGGAAGCTCATGGGTGCAGTAAGCCCAGGCAATAAGTATATGGAACTCCAACTCAATCAATCAAAAATAGAAGGTGTATTTCAAGAGCCTATCATTCTGGCTATCTGGAAAGCATTAGGTAAAACTGTAATTTGGGCCATCCTGGGTGAGGGCAAACCTATTTAAAAAATAATCAGATCCAACGGGGCCGGGAGTTTGGCCTAGTGGTAAAGTGCTTGCCTAGCATGCACGAAGGTCTGGGTTCGATTCCTTGGTACCACATACATAGAAAAAAGCCTGAAGTGATGCTAAAGCTCAAGTGGTAGAGCTCTAGCCTTGAGAAAGTCCAAGATCAGTGCTCAGGCCCAGAGCTCAAGTCCAGGACTGGCAAAAAAAAAAAATCAGATCCAAAATAGCTGGAGTCCTGAGACATGGTGATATATAATGCTCTGAGTTCAAACCCTAGTACTACCCAAAAATTGAAGCAAACATAATAATGAATTAAAGATATCAGCTGCCAAAGAGTATATGCAAATACATGGTTCATCAACAAGCTGATAATCTACCAGAAGTTCAAAGGCAGAAATTGGGATGTCCTTCGAGTAGACACTGGAAGGGCACAAAAGAAGGTTTTCAGGAGAGGTGGTGATGTTAAATTTGTCATCTGGCAGCAGGTGATAAGTGTGCATCTGATTCATGATACATGTATAAACCATACACTATTCTGCACATATATTATACTTCAATAACAGATCATTAAAAACTTTACACCAGCTTTTGTCCTGAAGCACCTGTATCAACCCATTGTTCAAGAAAGATCACTAGGTTTGCCTCCTGCGTTCATAGGGAGTGGCCCATAAAGTGGCTGTAATGTAAATTCTGTCTTCTCTTTTACATTCCAAACTAGTCTTCACTGGCTTGGAAATTAATGACTATTTAACTTGTATTTGCCTGTGTGTGTGTGTGTGTGTGTGTGTGTGTGTGTGTGTGTGTGTGTGTGTGTACATTTTGCAATCCTCAGCAAAATACTTCTCAATCCATCATTCTCACAAATTACTACAGTGTTAGAGGCATGTTTTTCTGGGCCTGATCCATGTCAAAACAGTAAAGAAGCCAGCTCTGCTCCCTCTAGATGATAACTCAAGTAAAACTGGTGGTTTATAGCTAGAGATTCAGTAATTACTATACTGGTCTTTTGTTTATGGAAACAAAACCGAATTGCACACAGGCAAAATGTTGCCAGATTTTAAACGTAATTTGTGTAGATGTAATGAGTGCAGCATGATATGGTTCTTCTAATAACCAGTCCCGGGCAATTCTTGGAGAAGAAATTATATCTTATTGGGGAAAAAAAAATCCTTCGTACATGACAGCAATAGAACATGAGATCCCAGGAGCCTCAGGGTTGGTAGATGCCCTAGTTTCTGACAGAGATAAAAAGTCTAAATTGCTTTGAGGGGAATGGTTGGTTACAATAAAGCCAACAGCCCAACCATGCTCACTGCAGCACTATTCACCATGGCCAAGATATGGGAACATCCCAGATGCCCCTCCGTAGAGAACGGATTGAGAAAATGCAGTCTATATACACAATGGAACTTTACTCATCCTTGAGAAAGAATGATATCATACCATTTGTAAGGAACTGGAAAGACTTGGAAATGTATTGTCAACTAATCTCATTTGTGGTAGCTGGAATGTACCTACAAATCTATAAGTAAACACACTGGGTGATATGCAAGCAGTTACAAATGAATTAACAAGTACAGTAGACTCTATGGAAAGCTCAGACAGTATAATCTTTTAGAAAGACTGATGCTTGAAGTGGCTTCGTGGTTAAGTGATAGAATGCTAGCCATGAGCACAGAGAGGCTCAGGGACATCACCCAAGCCCCGAGTTCAAGCCCCAGGACCAGTAAAAAAGAAAACTGCACTGCGATACATAAGCTGTTGTATTATATGGTACCTCCTTTTTACAACCATTTAAAAATAATTTTTATGATAAGGACACTTGCTTGGCTATGTTCATCTCTGCACTATTCACAATAGCCAAGCGATGGAAACAACCCAGATGCCCTACAGCAGATGAATGGATACAGAAAATGTGGTATATATATGCAATGGAACAGACAAGATAAAATAATGACATTCGCAGGGAAGTGGATGAATCTAGAGCGAATCTTTTTGAGTGAGGTAAGTCAAGACCAAAAGAACAAAAGGCACATGATATCCTTAACACGTGACTATTAGATTCAAACAGTACAAGAGCGAGGACTCAATATTTGCATACCCAATGCTATGGACATGGTATTGGAAATATAAACACAACTACATAGATATAAAATTTATGACTCTATAGACATAATGTTTATTACATAGATTAATATGTATGTATGGCATACAAACCCTCAGCCTAATTTTGATTATGTTCTAAAATCTAAGTGCCAGTGATTGTATATAGAGATTCCCTTCTTGAATACTTGTTTGTTAAACACGTCATTTGAAATATGATGTAAAAATCAATGTTAATAAATTATTTAAACAAGGAACTTAAAAAAAATTGAAAACAAATTTTAAAAACTGAGAAGGAGGAATCTGCAGTTCCTTGGAAAAGGGAACAATTCCAAGGAAGGATTTGAAAAAAAGATGAGTGTAAGTCCTCTATAGTGTAAAAAGATATCTTTACATGGAGATGCTGCTGTGTTTCACTTCAACTTTATTGAGATGATGTTAAGTCTAACTAAATGAAAGAGTCAACAGATATCCTCTATGAAGAGGGAGATGCAGAACCTGAATATGGGGTTAAATGAACAACAAAGTGATGAGATGAAAACAAAGGGCAAACTAATGCAATGGCGGTACTCACAAGAAAATATATTGGAAATGAACTTTACAGCTTGGGGTTGGGTACTGGGAAGGGAGTGGAAGTGGGAGGAAAATTGAGGGAGGTAGCAATGTTCGACAAGAAATGTACAGTATGTAACTATCACTTCTCTGCACATCACCTTGACAACATAATTAAATCTAAAAAGAAAGATTGACACCTTCTGGGTATTTTCTGAGACCAGAGAAAGAAGGAAGCAGAAATGGCCCTGGAAAATGTGTTGTGTTGAATCTTTGTTTAGGCCTGGGACTTCTGCAGTTCTGAAAATGCACAAATTAAAGAAGCAGTGAGAAGGCTGAAGGAATGTTCAGTTTGTGGTTTTGAATGACAACTGAGTTGCATGAATATAAAAGTCCTGATGTCATGAATTTTATTTCATTGTAGTTGGAGTTTTGTGGTCTTTTTTTTAGTTGTACAAAAGACTTGCCAATTAGTAAAGTGTTTATGAAGACAATGTATCTCAATGTCATTTCTTTCAACATTCTCACCCATCCCTTCCCTCCCCACGCCTCCCCTCATTCTTCTTAATTTTGTAAACTATATATTGTATTCTTGATAGAATTCTTCCCTGCTTCATTTATGTCCTCTTTTGCTTTGATTCCATTCCATCCCTTTTCAAGTACTTATTTTTTATTTTACTGAACTTTATCTTTGCCTTTGTAAGAAACTACACTATTTGATTTCTCCCTTGAATCTACCATAATTCACTTAATGCATTTGTATAAATGTACATACTACATAATGTATTTACTTATAAGTCATTAAGCTTGGTCTACTTCCACATAAAACGGAAAATGAATCCTTTGTCTCGCTGGGCCTAACTTACTTCACTTAACATATTTTTTCCCAATCTTTCCATGTGAAAAATGGTACAATATACTTCTTTCTGATGAATAAGTATTGTGTACATGTACCACATTTTCTTGATCTATTCATCAATTGAGGAACATCTGAACTGATTCCATACTTTGGCTGTGGTGAATAGTGCTGCAGTGAACAGTTTCTCTGATAGCTTTACTGTTTGCTGGGGTGGAATATTTTGGATAAATGCCTACCACTGAAATTGCTGCATCAGAGGGTAGTCATAGATTTAGTTTTCTGAGGAACCTCCATACCGCCTTCTAAAGAGGTTGAACAAGTTTATAGTCCCATCAACAGTGTTTTAAGGGTTCCCTTCTCCTCCTCTCCACATCAATATGTGTCACTGCTTGTGATTTTGATGAGAGGTATTCTAACTGAGGTGAGCTAGAATCTCAGTGGTCTTTCATGACCAGAGATGTTGAACATTTCTTTATGTATTTATAGGCTATTTTTACTTCTTTTTCTGAAAAGATTCTCTTTAGATCATTCGCCCAGTTAATAATTGGGTTGTTTGGTTTGGGGGATTTAATTTTTTATTAAAGAATTTATTAATATTGATTTTTACATCATATTTCAAATGACGTGTTTAGCAAACAAGTATTCAAGAAGGGGAATCCCTATATATAATCACTGGCACTTAGTTTTTAGAACGCAGACTCTTCCCACCCCACCCAAGAAAGACTGGTAAGTTTTGTGGTATTTTTTAAAATGACTTCCTTGATGTGTAATTGACAGAGAGAAAGGCTGCAATTAATGTTTATGGCATAGATGTATTTAATGTATACAACGTGGAGTGTTTGAAAAATGACTCATTATCACAGTCAATGCCATAAATTTATCTATGAACTCCCAAAGTTTTCCTTCATCCTCTTTGTTTTTATTTTATTTTGTTTCTTTTGTGGCAAAGGCACTTAACATATGATCCACCCTCTCAGTAAATTCGTACTGTTTGGTGTATACACAGTCTAATAGTCCTTGACATTTTTGTAGAAGGGATAGCTATGCTTCAGTTCACAAAATCAAATCACTGATTTTTCTGTGATATCTGCAATATATACCACACTCTTGCCCAGTGTTGAGCTACAGTGTAGAACAAGACGGAAAATGGTCGTGATTTTGGATTAGACTTCTATTTTAGCAGAGACAGTAGAAATAAGGCAAATTATGACTTCAGTCCTATGTCTATGTCGGCAGGCAAAATCATGTAAGAGTCTCTGATAGGAAGGACAAATTTGGAAAAAGAAATACTGCAGTATCTCATGAAAAAGATCAAAGGGTTAAGAGGAAACACCAAGTTTCCTGAAGGATAGTAAGAAATGGTCTTTTTTTTTTTTAAAAAAAGGACAGAAATATACAAACTAAGCTCTGTCCTGCCAATCCATCTTGAGTGGCTGTAATTTACCAATCCATTGCATTTCCCTGTAAACCAGTCTGGAAAAATATAAAAACTGGTTTGCAATATGACAGTAAGTTCTATTTAATTACTGTAGAAAATCGCTGTTCTGAAATTTTACAAATGATTCCCTGGAAAAGAAATATTTCAAACCATTTCATCCTAAAAGCAAAATGTTACTCAAAGGAAGTACAGAAGGGCTGCTGCTTGATAAATATAAAAGTTCAAGAAGAGAAAATTTGTTATCCCACTGCATTATTAAAGCATCAAACTTTCTTGAAAAGCAAACATCAAAGACATTATTTTTAACGTTTAGAAGCCTTTGTTCTTAAGAGCTAACAATAAAATGAGTAGATGAGCCAGGGGCTGGTGGCTCACATTTCTAATCCTACCCACTCAGGAGGCTCAAATATGAGGATCCTGGTTCAAAGCTGGCATGGGCAGGAAAGTCAGGTAGACTCTTATCTCCAATTAACCACCAGAAAATCAGAAGTGGTGCTGTAGTTCAAAGTAGTAGAGCACTAGCCTTGAGCTGAAGAGCTCAGGGACAGTGGCTAGGCCCAGAGCTCATGTTCCACAACCAACATAAACAAACAGACAAATAGTAAAATGAAAATGAGTAGAAAGAGTCTGTTTTCCCCTTGGAAGCATAATATTTTATATTATAAAAAGTGACTAATCATGGTGAGATCATTTTAAGGAGATAGACATGTTGATTATTTAAATTTTATGGGAGTATAGAAATGACCCTTAACCTCTATTTTTTTTTTACTGAACAGTTTTACACAAGGCAGTCTTGGATACCAGTATCCTTGAGATTCTATCCACAGACTTATTTGTATATGGATATAAGCAAAGGAACATTCACTGAGGTACTTTGACACTTGTGAGAAGTCCAAAGGTGTAACTCCTCTGGATAACTAATGGACTGTTGACCACCAGGAATACCAGGAAGTGAACACCTGTTTTGGAAGGCAAAGAAGTGTCACAGGAATGGAGGGAGGGAGGATGAGAAGTCAATGTACATTATATAAAAAATTGGGCTACATAACTAGAGGGTAAGGACAAGAGAGGGAAAAGAGGGGAGAACAAAGAAAGGGGTGACATTGTGCTCATAGCCTGACATAAAACTGGGCCTCCTTTGTATAAATCATTAATAAAATAAAATGAAGAGAAAAATAGAAAAACCGAATGCCCATGGGAAAGGAAAAGTTAGGTTAGTCCTTATTGATTGTCAAATAAGAACAGTGCAGCCTTTCTTTGCAAAGAGTGGACAATTGCTGAGAAATATTAATGGAATAAAAATGAAAGTTCCAGAACTACTTGTAACCTATGTATCTACTTTCCTATCTACATGATCTCTGTATTGAGGAGAATCTTAATATCTGAATTATCTCCAAGGTATATAGATAGATAAAGTAAGTATGTAGGTAGGTAGATAGGTAAGTAGGAAAACTCTATGTTTAAGCAGATACTCAAGACACTCAGATTACTTTAAATGGAATCACATTTAAACTTTCTCCTCTATGGATTTTGATAGGTATCTCCATTTTCCTTTTATTGGTTACTTCTGAGTGTGTATATATGAGTAGTTCTACTTGGAAAAAAAAGGAAAGCATGATACCCCCAACACCCTGGTTCATTTTCGTCTACCTCTCGGTGGTCATACCTGGTGTTGTGGAAACATCTGTATCCAGAGAGCAAAGGTGATTGATTCTGTTGTTGTTTATTATGTTTTTGTTCTGATTCTGGCATCTAATAAGAACTGATCTAAATCATAGATCCTTACAGTCCTTCTCTGAGCCCCCAGTATCCCAACATCTTCTAACCAGCACTTGTGAGATCACCCCTCTAGACACTTTCTCCTTTCATATCTCATTTACTCCATTTTTTAACTATTTCTGCTTTGCCAGCCTTACATTTTCTATGTTACATTTTCATGAACTCTGAAATGAATAAAACAGTGAGTATGGTTTCCATGCTCATGATTCTATCTTTCCTTCCGGGAACTAAAACTTCTGGGTGGGTGAAGCATGTTTGGATACAAGTTTGGAAACAGGTGTTCACTTTTCTATGTCTCATTCACATATTTGAAAGAAAAAGTGTAAAAAAATGTGTCTCTCTGCTTTTTTTTTTGCTTCTGACTGTTAAGAATAGACAGGCGTAAGGCAAACATTCTATAGATTAACTCAAAGTCTACTATCTGACCTCTCTTTCTGCTATTCAGTCCATTTGTGAGGCAGCCCACCATTTCTCTACAACTACCTAGCTAACTATAATCAGAAGTAAGATAGACTCTCCACTGTACGTCTGGTGCATATAACTGGAAGGCAAGTTAGAACAAGATTTCCTTTGACTTTAGTACTCAGCCCCATTTCCCCACCCTGCCTTCCAAAGAAACCCACAAATTGGAAGCCATTCCGTATCTATTATTACTGGCTCCATATTAGACTCTTGCTTCTTTCCTGGGCGAGACAGAACCTGAAAAGAAAGTTTGTTAAGTGTTCGGTGCCATTAAAACCCACCACCAACCAAAAAAAATTCTGAAAACCATTCAGATAAAGACTAGAATAATATGAAATATCAAAGAATATGAAACACCTGCTGACTATTTTTATAATCTTTTCTGATGTCTCGATTTCATTGGTAATGAACTTAACATTTCTGTTGTAGAAATATTATAAACTTAGAATCAGAAAGAAAACTAAGGATAGAGAGAAATTACAAAATGGGAAGAAAAGTCAAAACTCTCTAAAACCAAAGATATAATCATCAAGGGGTGCTGCTTCAGCCATGCTGCTGATACCCTTTGGCTAGAAAAGAAATCACAGTTAAAGAGTACAAGAAGACATACTGCAAGACAAAAGCTCATCAATGATTCATGAAGAGGCAAATCCAGAGGAGAATGATCAGGTGGGGGGTAGAAGGAGATGAGAGCTAGAGGGAAAAAAGGATGGGGAGAGAAAAGAGTGGAGAAGAGGCTCTGCAAGCCCTGGTATCTGATCCACCACCATCTATGGAGATTTCCTCAGAGAAGGAGGTTGGCACCCTGCCATAGCTGGCAGCTTCTCCAATCTCATTCTCATGTCAGACATCTGTCAGCACTCTGCAAGGACCATTGGAAATCAAGCACATTTCACAGTTTGTCTTGGATCTCCTGAAGTCTTCCCACCCTTACCAGCTACTGAAAAAGAAAGGGAAAAAGTTATTAAGTTTCTCTAGCCATAGTGAGAATAGCCAAAAACAGAAAAGGAAACAAAAGAGCATTAACAAAGCAGACAAGTTCCCATGATTCCTCATTGTGAAAGGCACCATTCATTCACTTATTCCTCAAATATTTAGTGAGCATAACCATTGCCAGGAATTTTAGAAAGCACTGGTGACATACTGCCAACTTCAGCAAAGTCTTCTTTATCTGAGTCTATATCTACCATCCCCCCCCCAAAAAATCCTATGGCTTCTGGAGCCTTGGTTCTCTTTCCATCTCATGATGCTTCGTCCACTAGAAAGGAGGACATCTAATATCTTTGGACACTGAATACCTGACTAGGTATCTAGGTAAGGGAAAATGATAGAAGATTCATTCAGTTGTTACATAAAAGGGACACATATCAACATAGCAATGCTTTCACCGGCTTATGAACTGATCGAAACTTTCTCCAACTTCAGTGATACATATCTGCAATGCATGCTGTTTTTCAAAAGCATATATGTAAGTGCATACTTTCCTGTATTTTTCTTTTAACTATTTGCTGGCAAGCTCAGAGTCATAGTTTTGTTTGATTCTATAAGATGTTATATAGACAAAATGTACCTAATGTGGATGGATGGATGGATGGATGGATGGACAGATGGAAAGATGGCACTGTAAACACTCACTGCCAAGGTAATGCATAGTCTAAAAAAATGGGAGGTGGACTTTGTGGCAGTGGTTAGTGTCCATCACAAAGGGGATTTGGTGCTCTTAGAAAAGGGACTCCAGGGAGTTCCATGAGAGGACAAGGAGCAAGGACGGCTATATGTAAGCCTGGAACAGGCCGTCACGGGACAGAAAAGAGTCAGTTAATGGATTTTTGGACTTCCTTCCCTCCAGAAGTTCAGAACTAAATGTTGGTTGTTTATAAAGCACTATATCTCAAAAGCAGCAGTCTGAATAAACTAAGACAGGCAGATATATGTATAGATATTTGGTACATAGGTTGAAGAAAGATAGATAATAGATGGGTTCATAGATGGTAAATAGATGGCAGGCAGGCAGGCAGGCAGATAGACGGACAGAGGGACAGACAGATAGATTGCTGTAGATTAATGACTACTAGAAAAATGAAGAACCATGTTCACCATACCCAGCTTATAAAACATAATATTACAGAACTTTTGGAGATGCCTATGTACCATTCTCTGTAGAGGTAACTGATATTCTGAACTTGGGGTTATTTCTTGTGTTTCTGGATAGGTTTTTTTCATATATATATATATATATATATATATACATATATATATCCTTGGTTTTATTGTGGTATAAACATAATGTCTTTAATCATAACATTTTCTTTTAATCTTTTCTTGATATTTGTTTTCTTGCTTATTTCTACAGTATAATAGAACCACACCATTATAACTACAATATAAAATATCTACTCTTCTGGTTATGGGGGCTAAAGATGCTTCCATGTTTTTGCATACCTGTGTAATGGTGCTGGAAATACCTTTGGAGAACGTATCCAGGTATGCATGTGTGAGAAGTGTATATTTTTTGCCATTTCTGGGTCTTGAACTCAGGGCTTGAGCACTGTCTTTGGGCTTTCTCAAGGCTAGTGTTCTTCCACTTGAGCCACAATACCACTTCTGGCTTTTCTATGAATGTGGTACCTGGGTCTTCATGCATGCTAGGCAAACACTCTACCACTAGGCCAAACTCCCAGTCTAGAGGTGTGTTTTAATATTATTGGATCAATTTACATTCAAGAATGAGTCAGGAAAGCTGCTGTCATTCTGAAACTTTTTCAATAGATATTATCTGACTTTCTTGTTCACCACTTTCTGGGGTAGAAAATGATGACTATCCTTAATACTGTGAAAATGAGCATTTAAAATTTGTTTATTGGTTATTTATGTTTCTATTCTCACAGAATGCCTGTATCTGTCTTTGTTTTATTTTATTTTTTACTGCTGGTCCTGGGGCTTGAACTCAGGGCCAGGGCATTGGACTTTTGTGCTTAATTCCAGCACTCTACCATTAGAGCCCCATTTTTGGCATTTTGATTGTTAATCGGAGATAACTGACTTCCCTGGGATGCCTTCAAACTGGAATCCTCAAATGTCAGCCTCCTGAGGAACCTTCCTAAGTATAGACATGAGCTCTTTGTTCATTTTTCTTAATCTTTTTTTTTCAGGTTTTTGTTTTATTTTTTATTTTTTTATATTTTTAAATATTTGTAGTTATTTGTGGAGCTCATTATTATAAATTGATACATATATATAAATGACATTAAATCATCAAATCAGTGTGAACAGACTTTTTCTCTCCTTAATATTATTCATTCTCTCTTTGGTGAGCATCCAAACTGTTCCTGTAGATATTTTTGAAATGTATAATAAATATGTGGTTATTGGATCCAAAAAGTACAAGAGTGATGATTCAGTATTTGCGTACCCAATGCTGTGGACATGGTATTGGAAATATAAACACAACCATATAGACATAAAATTTATGACTCATAGACATAATGTTTTATTACATAGATTAATATGTATCTATGACATACAAACCCTCAACTAATGCTAATTATGTTCTAAAAATCTAAGTGCCAGTGATTGTATATAGAGATTCCCTTCTTGAATACTTGTTTGTTAAGCACATCATTTGAAATATAGTATAAAAATCAATGTTAATAAATTCTTTAAATAAAAATAATGCAATAGACTACAGTTACCCTACCTTGCTATGCAAAATTAGAACTAAATGTCCACTAATCTGTTATGGCATTCCTTACCTAATATCTATCTAAAATCCCCTAAAACTAATTTCCAGTGAATTGTTCAGTTTTTTAATGTATTTTCATGTCTTACACATGTATTGTTCCAGGAACACAATTTTTTTTTTTTTTGCCAATCCTGGGGCTTGAACTCAGGGCCTGGGTTTTCTCAAGGCTAGAGCTCTGCTAGTTGAGTCATATTACCACTTCTGGCTTTTTCTATGAATATGGTACTGAGGAATTGAACCCAGGTCTTTGTACACGTTAGCTCTTCTGTCTTTATTTTTCTCCTCCTCCTCTTCCGCCTCCTCCTCCTCTTCCTCTTCCTCTTTTTGTTGTTTGTGGAGCTTGAACTCTGAGCCTGGGTACTGTCGCTGAGCTCTGCAGCTCAAGGCTTGCACTCTATCATGTTGAGCCAGGACCTATGACTGACAACCAATCATTCAATAAATATACATTTCAATGTATGTTTATATATCATAGAAGGAAGGGAAGCATTTTATTTTTCCTTGGAGATGGTCAGCGCTTAGACCACTGATTGAGTTATTCATCCTGATTTCAATTGTTCAGCACTCATTTTTGGTGTATGCTGTTTGCATAAATACCTAGCTTAGCTTTCTGTTTGAATCCATTCATTGGTTTAGTCCTTCACCAGCCCAAAGTGCCTTAATTACTGAGACTTTCAACAAGTGATTGCTGTAGGCCTGGGCAAGTTACCCTGAGTTGTTTTATGAGCCAAGACAAGATAAGAAAATTAGCTGCTCTTGTCCCTTTAATATGGATTTCAGAAGTACCTTGTCCCTGGCATAAATGAAGAGAAAACCCTGCAGAGATGTTGATTGCTATTTCATTAAACCTGTCAATCTGAGTAAAATTAATATCTTTAAGATCTTGAAAGATTTTACATATGAATGTCATGCATCACTCTGATTATTTAGGACTTTCAAAATAACACCTTGCTACATGTGATTTTTATTGTGTTTACTTTCTACACACAGTCCTGTGCGTCGTTTGTCACTTCATTACTAATAATTATTTGATACTAGAAAATATTTAACTGAATATTTCAGAATGAGAAATAAATTTAAAGGGGTAGCAATCCTCAGGAAGTAATATACCCACAATCTCCTGAATGTAACTGTAACCCCTCTGCACATCATCCCAACAATAAAATACAATTTAAAAAAAAGCATATCTTGAAATTAGGGAAAAAAGAAATATATTTACACTGTATATTAATCTTATTTTAAGTAAACTGATACCTCGTTGTTCATTTTAGTCATTCTACTACATTTCATAAAACTGCATATGGTGACCATTTTCATGTTTATTAATTCAGTTAACAAATTTGGCCTTTCTGAACTGGTTAGAATTTCCAGTTTATTACTGAACCCTAGCTATCTCTTGGGTTTCCATGAGAACATTTTTAACGTTATCGTTAGTAATGAAGGCAGCAATACAATTCTGGAAGATGTCTCAGGGAGTCCAAGTGTTGTTCCCACACACACACACACAAATGTTTCATTCTCCTAACTCTTGGATTGGATAAGCTTTATCTTTATTTTTTCCAGTCTTGAGGTTTGAACTCAGGGCCTGAGCACTGTCCTTGGCTTTCTCAAGGTTAGTTCTCTACCTCATGAGCCACTTCCAGCTTTTTCTATGTATGTGGTATCTAGGAATCAAACTGAGGTCTTTGTGCGGGCTAGTCAAGCACTCTACCACCGCTAGGCCAAACTCCCAGTCCTGAGCTTTATCCTGTTGCATAGGGCATGTGACTAGTTTTGGCCAATAAATATTCTAAGACAAATGCATGCCACTCCCAGTCCACCACACTCACCTACCCACTCAAGACTCTGCCGTTTCTCCCTCCCTTCCCACTCCTCTTTCTCTCCCACTTCCATCCCATGGTAACTAGTAATAACAAAAAGTTACTGTTTCTGACAATGACAGATGCTGGCAGAGTTGTGGAGAAAAAAGGAACCCTACTGCACTGCTGGTGGGATTGTGGCTAGTTCAGACACTCTGGAAAGCAGTGCGGAGGTTTCTTAAAAAACTGATAATGGCCCTTCCCTACGATCCCGCCATACCACTCCTGGGCATCTATCCTGAACATCATAACCCAGGATATAATAAGCACACCTGCTCAGCTATGTTCATCTCTGCACTATTCACAATAGCCAGGCGATGGAAACAATCCAGATGCCCTGCTGCAGATGAATGGATACAGAAAATGTGGTATATATATACAACAGACAAGATAAAATAATGGCATTTTCAAGGAAGTGGATCTAGAGTGAATCATGTTGAGTGAGACAAGTCAAGACCAAAGGAACAAGAGGTGCATGGTATCCTTAACATGTGGCTATTAGATCCAAACAGTACAAGAGTGAGGACTCAATATTTGCATAACCAATGCTATGGACATGGTATTGGAAATATAAACACAACTACACAGACATAAAAATCTATGACTCTATAGACATGATGTTTTATTACATAGATTAATATGTATCTATAACATATAAACCCTCAGCCTAATTTTAATTAGGCTAAGTGCCAGTGATTGTATATAGAGATTCCCTTCTTGAATACTTGTGTGTTAAATACGTCATTTAAAATATGATATAAAATTAATGTTAATATATATATTTTTTAAAGTTGCTGTTTCCTCAGCAACTTCTCCAAGGTCTCCCAGGATGCAAGGTGAATAGAGGTCCTGCTAAACTTCAGACTGATTTCTGATTATTCATGTCAGTGACATAATTTTGTTGTAATACCCATCTAGAATTTGGATTATGTTTATCCTGAAAGCACATACAACCTGACTGTGCAGGCAGAAGGAAGATCTAATCAGGCAAAGTATAGTTAATCCTTAGGAATACACTGCTCTCCTGAGCAGTGATGTTCTCTGTGAAAGTTAATGTCCACTGAATATTGTTTCTGTCATTATTGAGATTTACTTTTATTTATCTATCTATCTATCTATCTATCTATCTATCTATCTATCTATCTATCTATCTATTTTTCCAGTCCTGGGGCTTGAACTCAGGGCCTGGTCATTGGCCTTGGACACTTTTTGCTCAAGGCTAGTGCTCTGCCACTTGAGCCAAAGCACACACTTAAAGCTTTTTCTGAGTATGTGGTACCAAGGACTCAAACCCAGGGTTTTATGCATGCTAGGCAAGCAATCTACCACTAGGCTATGCTCCTGGCCTGAGATTTACTTTTATTTTTAATAGGTCAATATAATAAATATCATAATGTATTAATGCTCGGTCTAGATAATAAATGTTGGACATTTTTAATATCTCTTGTTAGTCTGATAGCTCTGTAAACAGAGCTAGTTTTACATACAAAAGCTGTATTACTCCTGAAATATAAATGGGGAAGGGGTCCATTTTTGTTTAGTCCCTGAAACTATACAAAATTAAAACTGTATGATACATAGTCATGTCAATATCTATTAATATGCTTTAATTTTCTTTTCTTTTTCTTAAGTCACTTTAATAATTATATCCTACAGTCAGACTAAAAGGGGATACTCAGGGAAAGATGTAACTCCTCAGAACAATTAAAATACTACTCATCAAAATGATTTCCAAGAAATAAAAGCATGGGTTTTGTTGGTGTTTGTTTTTGCTTTGGGCCTATACCTTTTTGTGGGGACAAAGAAGGGGTACAGAAAGGGATTGAGGAAGAGAGAACAAACACAATATGCTATTCAGTACACACCAGGTACAAAATGAACTATGCAACTTGTGTGCAGGGATGAGAGGAGGAAACTTGGGGAAATATATTTGTATTTGGTTATTTGAAATTGGATAGGGAACGGGGGAAAACAAGATGAGGGGTGGGGTGGGGGGGGAGGGAAATGGGGACCAAGACATGTGAAAGGGTATCAATGTATGGGAATTAGTGCACCATCTATCTGGCAAATATCATGTAACCCTTCTATTAATTACAATAAAAAATATATGAAAAAAAATAAAGAAAAACAGTGTGGAATAAAAAAAAAGGAGTGACATTGTCCAAAAGAGAATTACACTCATAACCTGACTTACGATATGGTAACCTCTCTGTGCAATACCTTAACAACAATAAAATCATATTAAAAAGAATTTTAGGGTGTGGTAATTCTTGTCATTCTCTACATGACGTAAATATTTTTTTGTAGTACTTATTTTTAGGTTTAAAATAAATAGTCAAGATTTACTTAAACTGTACATGTTTAATATTTTGCTCAGTATTTCTTGAGTTCAAATTTCCCTTCATGGGTTATTTTTCTTTTCAGATTTTATCTTTATAAAATAATTCTAGTGATAGAAGTGAATTCAGTTGTTTACTTGAAGGCATCTTTTTTATGATGTGCTCCAATTTTACTGGAAATACAATTTCAGCTTATTATATTTTAGTCATTTGAAGTATCTTATCTTCCTTCATCTATGGATTAAATTTAGCATTCAGTCTTATTTTATGCTTCTCTATGTTTTAAGGCTTTAAAGGAGCTAAGACAGTATATTAGAAGGAAACTGTGCTATCTATCTCTTATGTAACTTAGAGTTTAAAAAGCCAGAGCACAGCTTCTCAGTAGGATGGGTTATAAGGGAAAACACTGAAGCTCTATAATAAAAAGACCTGGAGACTGTGCTTAAGAAAGAATACATTAACTTGTGGTGTGGGAAATAACCTCAAGGG
This sequence comes from Megascapheus bottae, assembly GCF_031878675.1. Taxonomy (NCBI): domain Eukaryota; kingdom Metazoa; phylum Chordata; class Mammalia; order Rodentia; family Geomyidae; genus Megascapheus; species Megascapheus bottae. The sequence continues at coordinate 74,723,547 of NC_143511.1, read as the reverse complement.
AAGGCGTGAAGGCAAAGAAGTATGAAAGGAGTAGGCAAGGAAGGAAGGAAGGGAGAGAGGGAGGGAGGGATGGAGGGAGGAAGGGAGAGAGGGAGGAAGGCAAGATTTAATATATATATGGGAAGATGAAACAAGCAAAGTTGAGAGGATGTGTAGAATTTGGAGAGGTGAAAGAAAATTATGAAAGGTAGGATATTGATTAGAATGCATTGTATTTATAAACTTGTATGATGAAATAAAACCCCTTTGTACAAGTACTTAAAGTTATTTTTTTTAATTCAAGAAATAGAGTTCATCCACAGCAATCCCACAATGATTCAGCTGCATGTAGGAGAGGAAATGGCTAACAGAGTAGAGAAAAAGGGAGATGGAAAGGGGAGGGAGAGGGGAAGAGAGGGGAGAAAGAGAGAGAGAGAGAGAGAGAGAGAGAGAGAGAGAGAGAGAGAGAGAGAGAGAGAGAGAGAGAGAGACAGAGAGAGAGAGACAGAGACAGAGACAGAGACAGAGACAGAGACAGACAGAGAGATAGGCCTGGGCACTGTCCCTGAGCTCTTAAATCTAGGCTCTACCACTTTGAGCCAGAGCTTGCTACAACTTTGTATATAACATGAAATGCGGAACTATGATGCCTCCAACTGATTTTTTTGTGGTGGGGGGTCATGTGGCTTGACCCCTCAAGGCTATCTCCCTATTCCTGTGCATTATCCCTAAGCTCTTAAGCTCAAGGCTACCACCCTACCCTTGAGCCAAGCCCACTTCCCATTTTCTAGAGGTTAATTGGAGATAAGAGTCTCAGGTCTTTCACACTGTTACAGTATCTTACCTTGTTATCTGGTATATTGTATATATGATTATTTATTTTTTTTAAATAGGAAAGGGAAAGGGTGAAAAAAAAGATGAGGGGTGGGAGTGGGGGGGAGGAAAATGTGTGTGAAATAATGTGCCTTCTATCTGGCGAATATAACTGTAACCCTTCCATTAATTATAATAAAAAAAAATCTCAGGTCCTTTTGTGTCCAGGCTGGCTTTGAACCTTGATCCTCAGAGCTCAGCCTCCTGAGTAACTAGGATTACAGGCATGATCTATCACATCCAGCAAATGGTATTACTTTTAACTAAAACATTTTTCACTAATAAGGAAACGGAAGAATAAATCATCTGTCAAGGGAGAGGTATACAGGATATATAAATAACTCAAGAAGTCAAATACCAAAAACTTGCAATCAATAAATGAAATAAATTTCTCAAAAAAGTACAAATGTCTAATAAGCACACTTTAAACATTTCACATCTTTAGATACCAGGGATATGCATGTGTATGAATGTTGTATTGAAATTATATCTTATCCAAGTAAGAATGGCTACCTTAGAAATAATTAACAAACACATGGTGGTAATTAAAGTGTTGCAACAAAAAGTATTCATATACACTGTATACATTAGCATAACAACTATGGAAATCAATATGCAGGGTTTTTTCCAAAAATTTGAAAGTAGAATTACCACATTAACAAACTATATCAGGCCTGAGAACACACATTAAAAAAATCAGTCAGATTACATTAGAGATTCTTGTATATCTGTGTTCATTATGGCTTCATTCAGAATAGTAAAGTTATGGACCAGTCTAGGCATTAGCATTAAAAGAATTGGTTAAGAAAATACATTATAAGCCAGGCACAGTGGCTCATGCCTTTAATCCTAGCTACTCAGGAGGCTGAGATCTGAGGATCATGGTTCAAAGCCAGCCTGGGCACTTTTGGGGGGCACTAAAAAGTCCGTGAGACTCTTATCTCCAATGAATTACTAGAAAAACAGCAGTGGCTGTGTGGCTTAAGTGAAAGAAATGCTATATATAAATACACACAGAGAAACACTGGAATATTATTTAACCACAGAGAAAAATGAAATCCTGGTCATTTGAATCATTTGGAGACCACCATGTGAAACAAAATTAGCTAGATCCTGAAAGATAAATATCATGTTTGCTGTCCTATGTGGACATCTAGAAAGCTTAAAAAAGGAAGTAGAATCATGAATAGGGGTAACATAGGATATTGTCAAATATATTACACAAATAAACAAAAACTTCACAATGAAACCCATCATTTTCTAGAATACCCATCATTTTCTAGGAATATTTTTTTCACAAAAAAAAATCCACCAAAGACATGAAGAAACACTTCTTTTCCCTCCAGGTCTTCTTGTGCCATTTAGTTTCACTATCATTTGTCCTGATTGTATGTTTGTTTTTGTATTTAAGATCCACTAGACTTAAGCTGTCTTTTTAAATAATGTTTGTTGACCATATTAGCTTCCTCTTTCATGATAAGAGAACACACAATTTGTCCTTTGGCATCACAGTGGAGACAAATTCTCAGGAATACATCTGGAAGATCCTCATGAGCTCAACCTATTCAGGATTGCTGAGCATGTATTGTTAGCCTTGGTTCCTACCTTGACTCATTTCCCCCTCCAAGTTAGTACCACATACTTCCTCCAGGAGCCTTAAGGTTCAGAGTTTTACTTTCTCCCTACTTAGGTATCAGAGAACAAGATGTTCCAAAATCATTGTGGACAAGAGTTGTTTTAGGCCAGTTCAGAAATATGAACTACAATAACATCTCTACATGAGTTTAGTGGGTGCAGGGCTTTCACAGCATCAGATGCTCTGATGCAGTCTTTAAGAATTTCAAGACAACCCTGCATTTCAAAAGGGGCATCATCAATAATGAATGTTGAGCTTGACCCTTTTGTACGTCTTTTCTAGAAAAACAAGTCCTTAAATGGCCAATATCCTCCTCGAACAAATCTTAAGTTATGGGGAAAATATGAGCTGTTACTATGGAAAAGACACAACATTTATTATCCTTGGGCTGTCTATTCTCAACAAGTTATTCGTTTTTAAAGAATGTAAGGTCTCTAGATTTACAAGAGGTCTTCTCTTTTCGTGCCTAAGGAAATACCAGTGAATATCTTTGCTTGCTTGATTTCCTATTCCCAATTACAGATGTTTTAGGATTATAAAGTAATTTGACAAGATACTGTGTATTTGCCTTCTTCCCCAGTGTAGATTGGAGCTGGGGGATAACTGTGTGATTTCTGACACAAAATAAATAATAAAATTATAAATAACTAATTAAAAAAACTCTGAAGAATGAACACATGTCTCATCTTACCTTCATAACAGTCCTATTAAATGGATATTACTAATCTAGATGAATAAATGCAGAAACTGAAGTTTAAAAACGTAATGTAACCATAGTCACATCTTTTGGAGCAAAGACATGAAGCCATGCCTCTTGAACTTCAAATTATAAATTTTTGACCAGTTTGGAAAAGCAAAATCTCATCTAAGTAGATGGTTTTACCAACAAGTTTTGGTTTTGGCCCTCCTGTTAAATCTTGGGGAAGAGGAAAAAATACAATGATCTTCAAGGGAACATATGAGGGAAGAAAAATGCAAGAAGAGTTGCTTTATTCAATCAGACATCCAATTTATTTTTATTGACTCTAGTATAAATCAAACAGTACTTTTGATCTTGGAGATACAATGGAAAGAATGTACATAATCTTTATTTCAAGAGGAATAATACTTTAAAGGCTTAACCATCCAAATAAATACATTATTTTAATGGTGCTAAATGGTCTGAGGGATAAAGATGTGTGTGCATATATATAGATATAGATAGATAGATATCTATACATATATGTGTATGAAGTATTGATCAGATGTGGCAAAAGTGAATTATTCTCTTTGAAGAAATAATAGATGAGATAAGACCTGGAGGATAGGTAGGGATGAGTGGAAAATGGGGAGGAAAAGTGCTTCTCTTGCTATCCTGAGTCAAGGCATGAAATACTGAGACAGAGAATGTGATCACTGGCATGAAGAAAGTGAAAAATATCACATGTAAAATCTAAAAAAAAAATACATGGGGTCACATGCATATTCACAATCAAACTGAATAAATTATGACATATACTGGAGGGGATTCCAGTGGTATGACTCCTTTTCTTTTTTTTAGGGGGGGGGGATGTCATGGAGCTTGAACTCAGCCTGGGCTCTGTCCCCAAGCTGTTCAGCTCAAGGCTACCACCTTACCCCTAGGCCTGGGCATTGTTCTGAGCTCTGTAGGTCAAAGCTACAGCCCTACCCTTGAGCCAAGCCCCACTTCCAGTTTTAGAGGTTAATTGGAGATAAGAGTCTCAGGTCCTCTTGTGTCCTCAGATCTCAGCCTCCTGAGTAGCTAAGATTATAGGTGTGAGCCACTGCACCTGGCTTCCAGTGGTATGACTTCTTCTAACAATTAAACTGACAGTTTAACAAAATGAATACTAGGGAGCTGAAGTTTGTGTATCTGGTTGTATGGGGGCAGGATTTAAGGGAGGGAACCAACATATGGAGAGAGGAAATGTAAGCAAATTCAGGCCTAATGCTCCATGTATATATGTGAACATGAAACCAGGTACCTTGATAGGGATGATAAGAATAGGATAGATGGGGAAGGGGGCAATAATGGAATAAGGATGAGAAAGGATGCACTACAGTCATTAATTTACTTGTTGGGTTGAATCCCCTTTGTATAACTACTGAAAGATAATAGAATTTAAAATATGTTCATATATAAATACATATTCTTTATGTGATATATATTAGATATGTAGATGTATACCCACGTATCTACCTTGGAATTATAAATGTATGACTACTTGGTACAAGACTGAGATCTTGAAAAGAAAGACTGCAAAATAAGAAGAGGGAGGGAAAAGACAAAAGAATAAAAAACAAAGGAAAGGAAAGGAACAGGGAAGGAGGGAGGGAGAAGGAGAGAGAAAAAGAAGGAAGAAAGAAGAGAGAAAGAAAGAAAGAAAAGGGAAAGGAAAGAAAAAAGGACGGGAAAGGAAGTAAAAAGGAAAGAAAGAAAACTAAAATAACCCTATAGAAAGAGATGTATTTTCTGAAGCAGAAATGAATAAATGAGAGCCACTCATAAAACTAGGCAAAAGTGGAATCCTTGAAGTTATATGAAGGTTTGGGTCATTGAAGGGAAGAAAGAGACATTATTTACTAGAATTGGAAAGAGCAAGTGAAGATAAAGTTACAGGCTGGCTCTTCAATGTTGCTATGTAGCAATGTAGCATGTATGTACTATAATGGGAATCTAAATGAAGTACCACTGAGCACATAGGAAATGCTGTCACTAAACTCCAGGAGGAAAAAAGAGAAAGAATAGCATCAGAGAAGCAACATAGACATTGAACCATTTATCATTTTGTTTTAAAAGATAAGTGGGCATTAACTAGGCCAATACAGTCAGCAAGTGATAGATTCTGTCTCATCTAATTTTATGCTAAGTTATCATGTCATGTATTTGAGACTCACTTTATCCTGAGTGCCCTGTATTTTATTCAACAGTTCTTCCAGCAAGCAGGGTAAGAAAAAAAACACTTTGCATTAGAAGATACAATGAACATATGATCAGAGCTTTCACAATGTGCGCTCTATTTAGGAAATCACAGATAACTTGGAACAATTGAACTATGAAGTTACTGCAAACCATAAGATTACAGTGATATTAGAAGTCACTGCTCTGAAAATATTTGTTTCCAGGTTCATATTGGTAGACAGTTCTGCCTGGAGTCCATGAGGTAGGTGGTAAACACATTCTGCTTGTGACTGTCAGATAGGAACAGCAACAAACACCAGGTTCAAATACAGGGAAAAGAAAAGAAAAGAAAAGAAAAAGAACAAAAGCACCCATGCTTCTTTACTACCTCTGTGATGCCAGTCCTCTGCTGGGCTACATCCTATCATTCTATGATGTTCTTTAATAACTGAATTCTAGAAAAAATATCAATGAAACTTAAAAACCAAAGGAGTAGAAACTGTTCAAGGTCCCCTAGAACCTTCATGGAACATATGCCTTCCAAATCCTAGCCCAAGGGCGCTTCCTCCCCTCCTGGGGTTTCTACAGTCAGGATGGGTTGTAGTTTTTCTGGATATAACCAAGAACCCTAAGCAGAGCTTTCCACTGACGAGATCTTGTGTCTAGGAAAACGTTCTTAAAAACCTCTCAGTCTTCTTTCGTAACTCCCTAGGTACCTCAAAGCACACCACCACCTTCTAGGGTGCACATGCACGCACATCTCCTCAAGATGTTCACATGTCCCTAGACAGCTGTGTCCTGTTTACCATAAAGTCAAACAACCATTTTGAAGTTCTAAATACATATAAGTTCTTTAAAGGTTTAATCATGTTGGCTCCCTTTGAGATTTATACATGTGTATATTCAGGATTTCCAAGGATTGATCATTCATCAAGAAATGAGACAGCTTATTTTGGCTGCAGTCTTAGGGACAACAAAACCAAATTGTTACTTAGATAAATGACAGAAATCCTACCAGTGATGTCATATCTTTGCCTTGGAGTTGTGAAAGGTCCTACTTAAGTTACAGGGGAAAAAAAAAGAGTTGTCTTTTGTCCTGGGAAGCTGTTACTTTTCCATTATTTTAGATAATTTAATTAAAATCACAGTTCAAGTCATTTTCAAAAATATGTATTTAGAGGCTGGGAGTTTGGCCTAGTGGTAGAGTGCTTGCCTAGCAAGCCCAAAGACCCGGGTTCAA